>NC_092333.1:433298653-433604423 GCF_046630445.1 Rutidosis leptorrhynchoides
AGCTATATTTTACCTAATTGTCTTCCTTTAAACGAGTAAGTGGTAAGTATAACTTAGGTTCATATTTTTGTATGTTTGCTCCGTAATGTGGGGTAAAAGTGCCTTTAAAGTCAACCCTAATGACATGTGGTGATAGAATAATTTTAACTAAGATAGTATGAAATTATAAAGATAAAGGGATAGTTATGTGGAATATGATACTGATGGAGAGTTGTTAAAAGAGTTTAACTTCCTAGAATGAACACTAAACCTAAATCATTTGGGTCAAGAACCTAATCAATTTGTCACTAAGCATTTACACTTTGAAGATTCTGGCTAAGATGGATATCCCTACTCTCAACATTAACCTTAAAGGGTTTAAAAAACCTTGAGGATGAAATCCTAGGTACATGAATAAAGTGGTATATCCCTAAAGGAAAGTCTCAGCTTTTGTTAATCCTAGTTGGTTTAACTACAGTAACACTTCTCCATTTAATACTAAGTTATGCCTTAACATTAACAGATGTGTAATCTTAGATATCCTAAGGTACTGCTGATTGGGTTAAAAGTCTCTCGTTTGCGATCACTTACTCAACTCCGGATCATCTTACAATATCTCCAGAACATTTCTTCTGACGCAAACCATGCTTTTGAGTAAGTCAGTGTTCACCGAACTCTATGTTACATACTCTAATCACAACCTAGGTGGGCAGATCTTCTTTGACGAATAAGTGATTATTCGTACGTAAGTACTGTTTCCCTATTGTGACGTTAAGCACATACAACTACTTAGCTTGTATCCCAGGATTGATCATGTGATGCCCCATACTAAATCATCATGTACGGACCATCAACAACAGGATCATTACAAGGTTAAGTACTATATGCGATTTCAAAAAGAGTTTGCATTCATAATAAAAGTGACGTCATAACCAATGTCGAATGTTTTACATCAAAAGTGTGCTTCACTAAGTAGAAGCAATTAATAATTGTATGTGACCCCAATGGTGGTTACAAATCATCGTTTCAAAAGTACCAAAGTTTGAATGCAAAAGTAAGCGTTCATGCAGTGACATCTCTAAAGCAGCGGGTGTCTACAGCAAGACTAGTATAACAGCGGAAGAAACCTTAAGCACCTGAGAAAAACATGCTTAAAACGTCAACATAAAGGTTGGTGAGCTATAGTTTAAGTATAACAGTAATGTAAGGTAGGCCACGAGATTTCACTGCTACAAAGAGCGTTTCAAAATAGTAATCCAAATCAGTATGTTTACGTATGCTCAATCGTGGGCACTCGGTAACTAACTTAACGTTTAATAAAGTAATACCCCCTGAAAGTACACTTGGCAAGTGCGTATGTTTACGAAGTATTAAACACTCGTTAAATGCTAGCGCGACTAGCCCGAGTGGGGATGTCAAACCCTATGGATCCATATCTAAGATTCGCGTTCACCGGTTCAAAAACCAATGACTAAACGTTACCGAGCTAAAGGGAATGTTTCTGCCGTTATATAACCCACACATATATAAGTTTAAGTACTCGTGCCTAGTATGTAAAACATAAAATCCGCATGTATTCTCAGTTCCCAAAATAGTTAAAGTAAAAAGGGAATGCTATAACTCACAATGATAAAGTAGCGGTAAAGTATGACTCGGAAAGTAAGCAAGTAATGAAGGTTGTCCAAACGGGTCCTCAACCTAAGTCAAATAGTACTAAGTCAGTAAATCGTCTGAATAGGTTTAAAAGTATGTAAATAAGGTCTTAAGGGTCATCATCATTCATCATCAAACAAAAGGCGTAAAGTAAATTTCGTTCATGAAAGTAGTTTAAAACAAAGGCTGACTTCGATCAGTCACCACGGCCTCTACCCTTACTAAATTAAGGTGAGACTAGTGGCCATGGCTCTGCATATGAGTCCTTTAAGTGTGGTAAAATTTACAGAAGCACACTCGTCTTCGTTTGACCGTGGTGACGGTCCAAGTGCGAGTAGGTCAGAAATTTCTGAACAACGTTAAAAGGACATAGTGACGATCGGAGGGCCATAAATCCTAAACCGTAACTCGGATTAAGACGAGTCCTATATGAAAAATTATCTACTCGAAAATATATATCTGAAAATCAAGGTTACAGTAGCCCAGGTGTAATGTTATATTACAGAACCCAGAAAACAGTAGGCAGAAGATAGTAAACAGAAAAATAGTGGGTTCCGGTGGTCTTGGTGCTCGATGCTTATCACGGTTCTCATCCTTGATGCATATAGCTTCAAGTGTACAACTCGTTGATGTGTTTGCATCATTTTCACCAAGGTTTGACCATCATAACCCAAGTGTAAGTCTAAGACATGAAGCACAACTCACTTAAGTGTTGCAAGTGTTTTGATGAACCAAAGTTACATCAAGGTCTTAGATTCAACACATACATGAAATGTAAAAGTAATATTAACCAAGTTTTGACTATTATGACACAAGTGTATGAAGTTATAACTAAAGAGTTACACTTCTATGTTCTTGAACTTTTAAAGTTAACTTTTAGTTCAAGATTTATGAGATCAAAGTTAACTAGTAACACTTGACCAATCTTAACCATCAAACATGAATTTAAAGTGCATAAAATAAAGAAACAAGTTAAGTAAACAAGTAACTAGTTCATGGATTGTTCATACTTTAAAGATTCAAACCAAAGTTTGATCTTTAAGAGAGTAAACTTTAAAGTTTACTAACATGACTTACAAATATTATTTGCAACACATGAACTCTAAATCTTTTAAAACAAGTAAGGTAGAATCATAAACTAGTAAGTTTATGTTCTTGAGTGTTCTTGTAATTACAAGATAAAAGAAGAATGAAACTAGTAAGTTTGATTCTTGAAACCAAGTAAGTAAGTAACAAACAACTACTATTAATCAACACAAGTAACAAAAGATTGAAACAAACAAAGAATGATGATGATTATGTGGGTGATATGCTACGGTTTTGGATGAAGAAAAGAGAGAAAAAGAAGTCTCATAACACTTACAAGAATGTAAAGAAAGAGAGAGAAAAATGTTGCAAGTTTGAAGTGTTTTGTGTGTGTGAGAAGTGAGGATGTAATGCTAGTAACAAGTAGTCAAAAAAATGAAATACTCCTCCCTTATTCCCCTCAAATGCTACGGTTTTAGCAAAGGACAAGGGAAGGGAAAGATCCACAAGATTTACTCATGTAAAGCCTTAAAAAAATTTGGATAAATGGGGGGTTTCATGGGGACTATGGTGGAACTAGATTCCTTACTAACTTAAACCAACTAGTTAAATTCTAATGTGATACTTACATGTAAGAATGGGCTAGTTAGTCCATTAAGATGTAGGGTGGGCTTATAAGTCCAAGTTCAAGAGTCCATTAACATTAATCAAGCCCAAGTTCCATTAGTTAACAAGTAAATCCAATAAAAACCCCAAGTAATTAACTACTAACCATAGTTAATTAAAATGATTAATAAAACTTAGTCATGAATGTAAATAATATCTAAAAATATTATTCGTGTAAGTTTCGTGTGTCACAAAGACGTTTCGGGCAATTAAAGTCAAGTACGGGCAATCATGGCAACATGTAAATGTAATAACATACATTCGTTTAATCACAAGTATTAATAATAAACCATTATTAATTAAGGATGGAAAAACCAGGGTCGTTACATTACCCACCTGTTAAAGAAAATTTCGTCCCGAAATTTTAAGGAGTGACCAACAATGGTACCGTATTTAAATAAGAAGGAGCGTATCAAAGTTCCGTGAGACTCGTGGCTCAGAAGTGAGTTACTTACCTTGAAAGGTGCTTCGACGTATGAAAGTAAGAATAGGTATATGCCATTAATTAAGTCTCTTGTCCTAAGAGATCAACAAATTGATTTCGTTTCTGATTAACGTGAGTATGTCATCTGGATGTATATTCACAAAAGGAAAGATTGTGTGTTTAGCCTTTCAGGCACCTTCAGTAAGCTGGATGCGTGAAATGCATCATGAATGTTTCTAAGCTCCTCAAGAACATCGAGCGCTTAGGTCGTAATACAAAGCTGACAGGTAAGATGGAAAACATGGTGATCACAACCATGCGATTTGATGTCTGGATAGTGTTAGCCACGAATTTTACAAATCCCCTTGATTTTGGAAGGAGGCCATAGGCATAAGGAACCCGATATTTATGAACTTTTCATTTGAATAAGTGAATTGAAATTTTAGCTAAAAGTGATCAATCGGACTAGCAAGCCATAATTATTCATAGTGTCTTTAGAACGGTCTGAACGAACAATGAGGAATATCGCCTAGTTTACCATACTGCAGGTGAACCTACCCTTGGATGAAATGAAAACACAGTTTCGTAATGTAACTTCATCCTTTCAGTTACATGTTGAAGTAGGGTTAACGTTAACTAGAGCAACATACAGATGCAACCAATGGAGGAAGGGACATATAGAGTATCTACATCAGTGTCATAAATGTTTTAAGCAGTCCCCTCCCAAAGGATAACAAGATTCATAGGTTCTCAAAGTATCTTATATTACATTTCCGAAAGAAAGTCGCACGAAGGGTGTGGTCTTTGAACGAGAATGAACTCTTCTAGTGGTTCGTTCTGAATTTATCTGTGCACTTAAGGGGATGTGCGGATGAGAAGATACGTGAATCCTTGGTCCTAACGAATGGTTTACTTCGAGTGAAAAGAATCTCCAAAAAGTAATTTCTTGTACCACAATATACTGATTCGTAGAGATGATGTTTACGAGGGTGTTGCGTTTAGCCGCGAAGTTTGGAGAGTAGAAACTCACCTAGCGCTTTTCCTACAATGGGGTGACCACTGAGTGTACTCTGGGAAACTGATTTATCGGCCCGCATTTTTGTCATGCCTAGCTTTAAAAAGAACATTTTATAGGTGCAAAGATTTTCTAACAAATTTTATAAAACCGCCATCCAAAGTGGCTCGAGAGTTTTTTTTTTTTTTTTTTTTTTTCCACAAAGATCTTAATAGTAGGTCTCATCCCTAACGGAGGGCGAGAGAAAGTGTGATCCTTATATGGTGTAGTCTAATACGAAAGCCTTTAATAAAGTCAACCGAGAGAGTTTTGAAAAGCAAAACCTTTAAACGTTTGTTGTGACAACATAAATGGAACGAAGCTCCTAGTAAATTTAGAAGTAGGTACAACGTGTACCATTGTGCACAAAACTATTTGACTCAAGTTGAATAACTCGGTACAGGAGCGACTTTTAAATAATTTGAAGATATAACTTAGTGTCAAAATAAGTAAGTATAATTTATGCATATACGATTTTATAAATCGTATATGTGGCAGAAAAATTTTTAGTACTTTCATTGTCTGTAAATCTTGTGAGGACCACACAAATAAACGACGTGTAAAAATTTCAATAAACATAATTTTTCGTATTTCAAAGGTTACGAGTTGAAAAAGGTTGAGTGGAAAGTCTTTGAATTATCGGGTGACCGGTTACTAGGTAACGAAAACTAATGACATAAATGTTGTTTTGGTAATTATCAGGACACAAGTCTTTGGGCCAAAATATTCACGTGCGAGGCCGTTGCTAAAAAGTGAGGTACGAAGGATAGAGCACGAGGATGAGAAGTTAATCGCTTCTTGAATTTGTAAAATGTCAAACAGGTCGTGACTAATAACGAAGTCAAAATACCGATGGTGTTAATGTTACTAAATGAGAGTTTCTTGGGATGAGTTAGGACTTAGAGTTATGTAAGAAAGAGCATTGTTCTAACTGGTGTGGTGAAATAAATCCATGGGGTAACGCAATAGTTTTGAATGGTTTATGTGAATGTTCGAAGGCCTTGCATGACGTGGTAGTCAGTGACTTTATCACATATACATGAATCTCTCGATTTCGAAGGTTATAAAGCCTTTATGATGACTTGGATACGGATAAGCAACAAAAATTTTATATAATAAGCAATGAAGGTTTTATAAAAATCGTTTATGGTGACAATGTAAGAGAAAGAACGAAGTTCTTAGTAAATTAGGGTTATGTATAACACGTACCGTTCAGAGTATGATATCTTTTGAATAAAAGGTTTGATTTGTAAAAGTGAAGGTGAAGTTTCATATGTACTTGTCAAAAATAAGTACTCATTTACTTTATTTTATATAACGGACACGATTTCAAAAAAGAATTGCATGAATGGCAAACAGAACAAATTTATTTTTATAAAGCTTTGAGAGGATAGCACAGTAAAAATAATGTGTGTAAAGTTTGGGCAAACAAAATTTCATATTTCGGAGGTTACAAGTTGGAAAAGATTGATGAGAATCGAGTAAGAGACTTTTGAAAATTTCGAGTGATATTTGAGGTAATAAAAACCATTGAATTTATATGTGTTTGACGACTATTAGTAGGACATAAGTCCTTTGACCAAAAATGCTTAAGTGTGAAGTTGTTGCTTATAAGTGAGATACGAATGGGAGAGTATGAGGATGAGAGTTAACCACTTATTGATTTTAGGAAAAATTTCGAACTGGTATGACTAATATCGAAGTAAGAAGGATGATGTTGTGGTTATCATCGAATAAGAAGTTTCTCGTAATAAGTTAGAATTTAGAGTTGCGTAAGAATGAGTATCAAATGAGATTCTTGGGAAATCTTCAATATAGAATTTGAATTGTTGAAGGGACGGAATACAATTCCTTTAAGTATCGTTGTGCAAGTTTGTCCATTGTATCGATTTCTTTCATGGCTAGAAGGTGAGCAGTTTTGACGAGATGGTTAATAATAACCTAGATGATGTCCTAACCGCCTTACCATCTCTGGTAGCCTAGTGATGAATTCCTTCCCATTTCCATTGTGGAATTTTGGGTTGTTGTCATGTAATTAATAAGGTTCAGTTTTCGAGTTACATCTCTTCCCATAACAGTTTCACCATTCCTGCGAGGTATACGAATAAATTTTCCTCATTATAAATAAATTCCGCTTTCATCCTTGAAAGTCAGTTCGTCCCAACTATTTCATCAAAGCTTCCTAACTTGATGAGTATTCGATTAATCTTAAAGTTCATCCCAACTATTGCATCCAATTTCTCAAATTGATGGGTTAGGTTAATCTTAGGGTTCACTGCAACCAATCTTATTATACTGCTGTGAAAATTTTATCAATCTTCTCCAATAACATATGCCTGTACGTAGGTAACTAATCCTTCTCAACTACTACATTACAACTTCCAAGTTTGGTTAATATGAGGTCATCTCCAAATGACCCACCTGTTAATCTTAAAGTACTACCTTAAATTATTCCTCTATCTCTGCCAGTTTACCATTTACTTGTCCTCTAGAATACTTAACCCTCATGGTTGTTAATGGCTTATTAGTCATGACACTAAAGTTCTTAGATATAAGGTTTCTATCGCTCCAGTATTAAACAGCCTTGTGACAATAAAATGTTGTGATGAAACATACCCTAACTAAAATCAGGATGCATGCAAAACTCCATGACGATTGCTTTACCGCAGGTAATTTTAAAGTTTTTCCTATATGAGAACTTTTTCCCTTAAATGACCAGGGTGTCGATATCTATAGCAAATTTTCGGGTTAACAATTCTGCAATCAAGGCCCCTCTTGTATAGTATCTTGGCTACATGGTTATTCTTTCTCTACCTTTAACAGGCTACAATGTGTATGCTCAAGTAATTCCTGACAAAATTCTCCTTGGATCACCCCATATTCCTCATGTAGTAACATTGGAACTTCTGCATGATTTACTTCAATATAATCACGCTAGCCTGGCGTCATTATATTGTACTAAATTGTACGTTCATTCCAATATCATTACGTATGGTCAATGTAATTTGATCACTTCCAATTATACACAATTTCATCTAACGATGCTTTATCTATGCCATCTCAAAATGGAATCGACATAACTGATCTCACAGTTTCTCGATGTGGGTGCGTATGTTCCGTAGGACATGTATTAATGCCTAAGTGTCCCGAAGTTTCTTCAAAGGTTCGGATTCAGGTAACGTTGTTAGGTTCCTTCTAGATATTCATTCCGGGTCTCGCGTCAGGTTGTACGTGTAGCAAGTAGTGATACGATATGTCTCGAGATGACTCGCAAGTCTTTGGGTATGGCTGAACATCAGTGGAAGACAATATGAGTTTGTGAAAAGGAGGTGCCTTTCCGACTTCTCCAATGCCTAAGTATAGAAGTGTCGTTAGGTCGTCGAGTAGTGGTGAAGGATGAAAGAGATGAGTGACAGTCATGAAAGCGTACAGGGTATGTGTCAACTGAACAATCTTCTAGATTTAGTGAAGTAATGTTTCGATCTCTGGAACGGTGAAGCAGTAGTAACAGGTGGATAACACTACTAGTTCTTAGGGTCAGACGAGTGGAAAAGTAGTTCAGGAAAACATCTAAACCGAGAAAGATAATTTCTCCAAGTCGGTATAACGGATAGTAGGCAGGTAGCAAGAGTGTACTCAGGCATAACAATTACAGCAGCCTAGTTCGTTTACAGCAGTACGTAGCATGGCAAGTAACAGTATCATACCGAGGTAACATGCTAAAGGCAGATAGTAGCATGCAGTAATATAACATAATAGCATGCAATCGAAGGCAAATAATAGCATGCAGTAGTGAAACATGTAGTAGCATACGGCATATAGTAGTAAAAAGTAAGCAGCATCATGCAGTAAGTTCAACGGAAATAAGTAAACTAGCAAGTTATAGATTAGTCCTATTAGTGGATCCTACTCGGGTCGGTCTTAGACTCACTAATGCAACCTAATTCCCTACAACCAATGCTCTGATACCAAATGTGATGCCCCGTACTAAATCATCATGTACGGACCATCAACAACAGGATCATTACAAGGTTAAGTACTATATGCGATTTCAAAAAGAGTTTGCATTCATAACAAAAGTGACGTCATAACCAATGTCGAATGTTTTACATCAAAAGTGTGCTTCACTAAGTAGAAGCAATTAATAATTGTATGTGACCCCAATGGTGGTTACAAATCATCGTTTCAAAAGTACCAAAGTTTGAATGCAAAAGTAAGCGTTCATGCAGTGACATCTCTAAAGCAGCGGGTGTCTACAGCAAGACTAGTATAACAGCGGAAGAAACCTTAAGCACCTGAGAAAAACATGCTTAAAACGTTAACACAAAGGTTGGTGAGCTATAGTTTAAGTATAACAGTAATGTAAGGTAGGCCACGAGATTTCAGTGCTACAAAGAGCGTTTCAAAACAGTAATCCAAATCAGTATGTTTACGTATGCTCAATCGTGGGCACTCGGTAACTAACTTAACGTTTAATAAAGTAATACCCCCTGAAAGTACACTTGGCAAGTGCGTATGTTTACGAAGTATTAAACACTCGTTAAATGCTAGCGCGACTAGCCCGAGTGGGGATGTCAAACCCTATGGATCCATATCTAAGAATTGCGTTCACCGGTTCAAAAACCAATGACTAAACGTTACCGAGCTAAAGGGAATGTTTCTGCCGTTATATAACGCACACATATATAAGTTTAAGTACTCGTGCCTAGTATGTAAAACATAAAATCCGCATGTATTCTCAGTTCCCAAAATAGTTAAAGTAAAAAGGGAATGCTATAACTCACAATGATAAAGTAGCGGTAAAGTATGACTCGGAAAGTAAGCAAGTAATGAAGGTTGTCCAAACGGGTCCTCAACCTAAGTCAAATAGTACTAAGTCAGTAAATCATCTGAATAGGTTTAAAAGTATGTAAATAAGGTCTTAAGGGTCATCATCATTCATCATCAAACAAAAGGCGTAAAGTAAATTTCGTTCATGAAAGTAGTTTAAAACAAAGGCTGACTTCGATCAGTTACCACGGCCTCTACCCATACTGAATTAAGGTGAGACCAGTGGCCATGGCTCCTTATATGAGTCATTTAAGTGTGGTAAAATTTACAGAAGCAAACTCGTCTTCGTTTGACCCTGGCGATGGTCCAAGTGCGAGTAGGTCAAAAATTTCTGCACAACGTTAAAAGGACATAGTGACGATCGGAGGGCCATAAATCCTAAACCGTAACTCGGATTAAGACGAGTCCTATATGAAAAATTATCTACTCAAAAAGATATATCTGAAAATCAAGGTTACAGTAGCCCAGGTGTACTGTTCTGTTACAGAACCCAGAAAACAGTAGGCAGAAGACCGTAAACAGAAAAATAGTGGGTTCCGGTGGTCTTGGTGCTCGATGCTTATCACGATTCTCATCCTTGATGCATATAGCTTCAAGTGTACAACTCGTTTATGTGTTTGCATCATTTTCACCAAGGTTTGACCATCATAACCCAAGTGTAAGTCTAAGACATGAAGCACAACTCACTTAAGTGTTGCAAGTGTTTTGATGAACCAAAGTTACATCAAGGTCTTAGATTCAACACATACATGAAATGTAAAAGTAATATTAACCAAGTTTTGACTATTATGACACAAGTGTATGAAGTTATAACTAAAGATTTACACTTCTATGTTCTTGAACTTTTAAAATTAACTTTTAGTTCAAGATTTATGAGATCAAAGTTAACTAGTAACACTTGACCAATCTTAACCATCAAACATGAATTTAAAGTGCATAAAATAAAGAAACAAGTTAAGTAAACAAGTAACTAGTTCATGGATTGTTCATACTTTAAAGATTCAAACCAAAGTTTGATCTTTAAGAGAGTAAACTTTAAAATTTACTAACATGACTTACAAGTATTATTTGCAACACATGAACTCTAAATCTTTTAAAACAAGTAAGGTAGAATCATAAACTAGTAAGTTTATGTTCTTGAGTGTTCTTGTAATTACAAGATAAAAGAAGAATGAAACTAGTAAGTTTGATTCTTGAAACTAAGTAAGTAAGTAACAAACAACTACTATTAATCAACACAAGTAACAAAAGATTGAAACAAACAAAGAATGATGATGATTATGTGGGTGATATGCTACGGTTTTGGATGAAGAAAAGAGAGAAAAAGAAGTCTCATAACACTTACAAGAATGTAAAGAAAGAGAGAAAAAAATGTTGCAAGTTTGAAGTGTTTTGTGTGTGTGAGAAGTGAGGATGTAATGCTAGTAACAAGTAGTTAAAAAAATGAAATACTCCTCCCTTATTCCCCTCAAATGCTACGGTTTTAGCAAAGGACAAGGGAAGGGAAAGATCCACAAGATTTACTCATGTAAAGCCTTAAAAAAAGTTGGATAAATGGGGGGTTTCATGGGGACTATGGTGGAACTAGATTCCTTACTAACTTAAACCAACTAGTTAAATTCTAATGTGATACTTACATGTAAGAATGGGCTAGTTAGTCCATTAAGATGTAGGGTGGGCTTATAAGTCCAAGTTCAAGAGTCCATTAACATTAATCAAGCCCAAGTTCCATTAGTTAACAAGTAAATCCAATAAAAACTAAAGTAATTAACTACTAACCATAGTTAATTAAAATGATTAATAAAACTTAATCGTGAATGTAAATAGTATCTAAAAATATTATTCGTGTAAGTTTCGTGTGTCACAAAGACGTTTGGAGCAATTAAAGTCAAGTACGGGCAATCATGGCAACATGTAAATGTAATAACATACATTCGTTTAATCACAAGTATTAATAATAAACCATTATTAATTAAGGATGGAAAAACCAGGGTCGTTACAGAACAGGTCCTAACACCGGGTTATAGCCACGTGAGTAAATGAAAGGGTGGTCCGTAAATTAGACTTCTAAACCTGAAAAGATTTAAGCATAACAATAGTATAAGTTTCAGATAAGATATTCAAAATAAAATAAACATTTGTAACAGACAGTCAAGCATGCAAGATGAAAACAACCTAAAATAACAAAGCAACTTTATTAAGTGAAGGAAGGCGTTCACCGTTTACAGACGAGATCTGGACCATTACAAGCGCTGACATCCTCTATACCGCTCCTATTACAATCTTCGGCATTCGCCTTCGGGTACTTAATTTCCCGCTAGAAGGTGAGAAGGCCTTGAAAGCTTCTAGTGAGAGAAAGTGTATTGTAGTGAGAGAGAGAGAGAGAGAGAGAGAGAGTAAAGAGGTGTGTGAAAATGGGATGCCAAATGGTCCTTAAATAAAAAAGTTTTAGCTGGAAATCTGCTGGCGAGCCAGCCTGGCAAGCCGACGCCACAGGCCGACGTGGGTGCCCGGTGCCCGACAAGCCAGTTTCCTAGTCCGTTTTGTGTGCTCGGTGTGGGATGATCAGGAAAACCAGCGGCACATTGGCTTGCTGGTGTGGCAGGATAGTGCTGGGGCTGGTTTGCTGTTTTGCTTGGATCGTCTTGCTCGTTCCCGGGATCGTAACTTGGTTTCCGGGATCGTAACTTGTCTTTCACCGTTTTCGCTCTAGAATCTTCGTTTTAGCTCTGTTTCACTTGATTCTTTTTACATCGCCTTTGTAATTACTATATCTGCAAAAATAACCGATAAAGCAATTATTTTGACGATAAAGTTTAGAACTTTATTATTTATGGGTCTTAATATCGAGTAAAAAACGTGACTTTTTAGCCAATATCAAATATCCCATAATTAGAATTTTCTTGTCCTCAAGAAAGCCTTCGACCTTTTAGACAAAGTAGATTCCTTTTCGTTGTGATCAAGTGATCCTTGTTTCACAAGACGTAAAAGTGAAAACTTGGTTTTATTCTTTTTGTTATTCCCGAATCTATCTTCGCAAACATGAGAGGAGGTTACATAACTGTGGCTATCTTACTCAGGTCACTCAACTCACTCAAGTGTACTGGGTGTCCTATAGTTCTAAGAAATGAAATTGCTCATAGCCAGTGATGTTTGCACTCTTTGTCATAAGCTTGATCGAGACTCAAATCTCCATCAAGTATTTGAGAGAATTCTGAGTTTTATACTTGGCTTACTTGTGAAGGGAATGTGATTGGAGGTTTTGGTTTTAGGATAGGTAGCAGTTATTTAAGGATCAATTTTGGTAATCCTTTCAGCTTTAATCAGGAATTTCAAACAGAGCATCCTTCTTTTTTTACTGTCTGGAGTAATTTCCTCAAATCTTTAGGCTCTGCTCCTTTTCTCAGAACCTTTCTCTTTTTTTCGGAAAGAATCTTTTGCTTTTCTCTTCGAGGTCTCCTTATTATCGGCGGTCTTCTTGATACTTGACTTAGATGCTCGCATTTTCTAATGCAGTTATAAAGAATTTCCCGGAAGTTATGATTTTCGTAGAATTTATTTCTTTGCTGATGAAAAGAGAATAGATAGTGATGGATGGTTTCTTGGTGGAGTTTTGGGAATGAAAATTGAAATGGAAGTGTGTAATGGGGGGTGTTTTGCCATCATGAGAAGCTGAGGTTTTTAACTTAGTAGTTCTCTTCAAAAAGTGTGATTTCGAATTGTAGATCAAGAGAAAGTTCTGATTCAGAGATGCCAACATCGGCACACTCAACGGAATTATAGTGAAGCACTAAAAATGAGTGCTTGTTGGGCCTTATTTGTGGTACCTCACAACAATTATAATGGGTCAATATGTGCCTTGGTTATGCAATGATCTTTTGGAGAATTCGTTCGGTTTTCGCAAAAAGTTTCGCCTTTGTTTTACCTTTTAGTCTTTTTTGCAACAAAAACTTTTTGATATTTTATAGAATTTGGGACCTTAAGTGTAATATAGCTCGAAAAGTTTTAAATTATATGAAAAACTCAGTTTGCTAAACACTTGAGGATTTGCTAGAATCTTTATGTGCAATATATTGCTATCCCACACTTTTAAAATAACATTATCCTCAATGTTAGGGATACAAGGTATCCCACACTTTAGTTTTGAAAAAGTATATTTAAGTTTATGTTGGTGAGGTTGCTAATCCCACACTTAGTGTTTAAAGTCAGTCGGAATATACTTCTGAAAATATTCAAACTCAAGACCATCCCTAAGCCATTGAAATACATTTAAAAAAAAAACGATCGAAAGAACGCTATTGGGATGCAAACTTGCAACGCTGACACGATAAAAGTTAAGGACCTTCATGAAAAAATGCATGAATGGATACCTAAGATTTGAGACCTCGAAAGGTCTCAAATAAATAGCATAATGATTTGGTGGGGGCCCACACGCACGCTTTTGTGACCTGGGTATCACTAGCCCTAAATCTCATAATCGAGGGCATATATAATAAACCATATCAAGATAGGCTTGATCAACGTTGCTAGGTGCATGTAATACGTTATGAAGAGGATTAGAAGGCCTGGGAGGCATGCTGAACGAAGAAAAAAAATGAAGAAAGGTTAAAATCAAAGAAGATAAGAAAACTTTCTCTATATTATGCAAAATGAAGAATATCGAAACTGGAAAAATTTAAGTGAAGATAAGTGGTCGCTTATATAGGCAAATATCCTACGCGAGCCCCACAAAACTCAAAAAGGCACATCGAAACACGCAAAAGACTTTACTATGATTAAGACAGAATACAACGCGCATTAGTTACATGTCGAATCACGTGCTTGGGGTATGTTACTTTTAGTTTAGCAACACAGCTGTGTCTGCTGACCTCACCAAACTAGGGGGACTTGATGATACGCATAATGATCCGTCTCTAAAAAGACACTAAGTAGAAGTTTCCCGGCCGAGGTTCACCCTGCGTAGCCCATCCTGGGAAAGAACATCTTCACGACATCACCGCAGTAACCTGACCAGATGGTTACTTATGTATGAACCGGGAACAATCATACCAGACAGAGGCTAGCCGGGGATGCTACGTAAAGATCCAGCCCAGATAAGCATGAACGCTACCGGCATCACCAAGCTGGATGCAAAAGCGTTAAGAAGACAAGGACTATATTGACACGTAAAAAAGCCTGTTGACAAACCGGCAATAAATCTTGCCCGTTCATAACAGAATCCTTGAAGAAACACTTGGAATAAGCACAAGACAAGTCCTTCTTGATTAATCAAGGAATTCATCCATCACGACTTGGTCGGATATGCCACACTCCTGGAATTATCACGTCCTCCCAGTTTAATTATCCTGGCCAGGAACAAGTTTACATCCCGGGATAAGCACGTCGTCCCGGGATAAGCACGCTGTCCCAGAACAAGTGCATTGTCTAGGAATTGACACTTCATCCCAGAATAAGTGCACTATCCCAGAACGAGTACTTGACCTCGAAACAAACATACAAACAAACTACACGCCATGTCAGCCCGTGAATCTAGGAAAGTTTGTTAAGATCTGTTCGATTTTTCCCATGAAAGGGACAGGTGCCACGTCAGCCCTCGGGATGAACAAAGTTTGTTAAAACCATGAAAGGGACATGTGCCACATCACCATTCCCTCATAATATCTATAAATACACAAATGAAATCATTCATTCGACAACACCAGATGCATTAACATTACTCTACCCAAATTAGCTATAGTAGCGTCTCTCAAGTTGACCTCGGAATTAATCTTTACCCTAAGATATAAGCTTATTCGATTCCAATCGAATTAGGCTAATCATCTTGATTGTTTTACGTCCTTGAAATCCAGATTTCAAATCAGGGTTCGCACAATTATTGGAGTTAAAACATTCGATCCCCTCTTTTTCCCAAATCGAGCACTCAAACCTGAAATCTATTCACGTCAAACAATTTTGGTTTGATCAAAGTGGTAAGTATAACTTAGGTTCATATTTTTGTATGTTTACTCAATAATGTGAGATAAAAGTGCCTTTAAAGTCAACTGTAATGACAAGTGGTGATAGAATAAATTTAACTAAGGTAGTATGAAATTATAAAGATAAAGGGATAGGTATGTAGAATATGATATTGAGGGAGAGTTGCTAAAAGAGTTTAACTTCCTAGAATGAACACTAAACCTCAATCAATTGGGTCAATAACCTAATCAATTTGTCACTAAGCGTTTAGGCTTTGAAAATTCTGCCTAAGACGGATATCCCTACTCCCAACGTTAACCTTAAAGGGTTTAAACTACCTTGAGGATAAAATGCTAGGTACATGAATAAAGTGGTATATCCCTAAAGGAAACTCTCAGCTTTTCTTAATCCTAGTTGGTTTAACTACAGTAACACTTCTCCACTTAATACTAAGCTATGCCTTAACATTAACAGATGTACAATCTTAGATATCCTAAGGTACAGCTAATTGAGTTAAAGGTCTCTCATTTTTGATCACTTACGCAACTCCGGATCATCTTAAAATATCTCTAGAACATTGCTTCTGACGCGAACCATGCTATTGAGTAAGTCAGTGTTCATTGAACTCTATGTTACCTACTCTAATCACAACCTAGGTGGGCAGCTCTTCTTTGACGAATAGGTGATTATTCGTACGTAGGTACTATATCCCTATTGTGACGTTAAGCACATATAACTACTTACCTTGTATCCTAGGATTGATCAGGTCCTAACACAGGTTATAGCCAAATAAGTAAATGGAAAGGGTGGTCCATAAATTAGACTTCTAAACCCGAGAAGGCTTCAACATAACAATAGTATAAGTTTTAGATAAAATATTCAAAATAAAATAAACATTTGTAACAAATAGTCAAGCATGCAAGATGAAAGCAACCTAAAATAACAAAGTAACTTTATTAAGTTAAGGAATGCATTCGTCGTTTACAGATGAGATCTGGACCATTACAAGTGCTGACATCCTCTAGACCGCTCCTATTACAATCTTCGGTGTTCGCCTCCTGGTACTTAATTTCCCGCTCGGAGGTGAAAAGGCCATTAAAGCTTATAGTGAGCGAAAGTGTATTGTAGTGGGAGAGAAAATGTATTGTAGTGAGAGCGAAATAGAAATGTTTTGGCTGGAAAACGGCTGGCAAGCTGGCCTGGCAAGCCGGCGCCACAGGTCGGCGTGGGAGCCCGGTGCCTGGCAAGCCAGTTGCCTCGCCCGTTTTGTGAGCACGGTGTGTGATGATCTGGTAAGGCGGCGCCACATTGGAAATCCGGTGTGGCAGGCCGGTGATGGGGATGGTTTGCTGTTTTTCTTGGATCGTCTAGCTTGTTTCCCGGGATCGTAACTTGGTTTCCGGGGTCCTAACTTGTCTTTCACCGTTTTCGCTCTAGAGTCTTCGTTTTAGCTCATTTCACTTAATTCTTTTTGCATCGCCTTTGTAATTAATAAAATCTACAAAATTAACCGACAAAGCGATTATTTTGGAGATAAAGTTTGGAATTTTATTATTTTTGGGCCTTAATATCGAGGTAAAAGCGTGACTTTTTAGCCGATATCAGCCATTGTAATTCACGATTGGAGAGTATGTATAACGCAACAATGAAACAAGTCGAGCAGAAGATACGAGAAAGCTAGGGCCAAACTGGGAAGTTCCCTATGAAGTTATTGGTACAGGTGCAACTAGATCTTATATCCTTGCAAAAAATTATTGGAGAACGAGTGCCACGCACTTGGCATGCAACCAACTTTAAAAGATGCTAAATTTTATTGAATAATCATGTGGTCATCACATTAAAGCTTTATTTATTTGATATAAATAAGTTTGTTTGATTAAGAAGTGTTTGGTAATGTTTCGACGGACATCATTGAAAAAGTTACGTGCACGTGCCTTTTAAGAGATGATATCTAGCTTCCGCGTGGTCGAACCTTGTTTGGTTACAAGGCTAGATGTTGGGGGAGGTAACAGACATTGGTTTGTCTAGACCAACACACTTTCGCAGACTAGAAAACTGCAAATCATGACTATAAATGACAAGCATTGGGATTTCTTGCCCAAAACCCCAAGTGTTGGTTCACTTGGAAGACTCTAAATATTTTACTTAATAAAGAAATGTAAAATGCGTGTTATGTGCACAATAACATGTCGTCAGTTAACATTATTAAATTTAGAGTATAAATGAAGTATACATTGGCTTGTGTACATATTAAATTATTTCTAAGTCTTAAACAAACTTGGAATTAGTTAAATGCATTAAAGGCATGCAATTATGTTTGGGTTTCACATAAAACAACTTAGAGGAATATTCTGAAATACATGCATAGTAGAATTATTTAAAACACATTAAACCATTAAAGGTAGTTAAAATTGTAGCAATTACAAATGTGCATGCTGCACCAAAATTCCATTGGCACGCAGGCCAGTATGAGAAAGTAAATCCTAAACTAAAGACATAAAAGTAAAGGGGTGGCTTATGAGTAACGGTGCCCTACACTAATGGTAGCAATTTTTCGAACCCTCATCTGCAGCGATCAGGTGATTTTCCCCATGTAAACAACAAGAATAAAAGTGACCTACGATGGTCCTATACTTACAGTTGGGGGGCACACCCTACATATTAAATGCACCTCATAAAGCACGCATCCAACAGGTGCACCCCCCATGAGTGGTGAGCAAAAAGGCCCAACAGCATCTGATGAAGTATGAAAGTAGTGCACCCAATACCCTCACTCTCTAAGCAAAAAAGGTTCAAATGTGCCTGACAAAGCACACCCAAAAACCTACCAGGGCACTTGGCCTTATAGAAGCTTACAAATTCATTTTCAAAAGATCCTACACATAAATAGCAGGATCCTTGCTTGCATCCACTAGGGTTTGAATTGTGATGTCTTCGAGAGCTTTGTTTGTTTCTTTTGCCCCGGTAAAGGTGTCATCTTCGAGCTGGCTGTCGATTGCTTTGCGCATACTACCGATTTTCTTTTTCACGAACAAAACCGGAGCGCCCCTGATAGGTCAGATCATGTTGAGATTAGAAGAAGAGACAAGTTAGAATGAGATTCGGTATGTATGAAGGAGACAAGTTAGAACTCGTTTACAATGCAATGGCTATCTAATTAGGACTACATAGGTTCCTTATATAGCCCTCTTCTAAGGAACCTTCATTTAAGCATGTTTCACATTAACACTATACAACTTCGGGGTCCTAACAATCTCCCCCTTAGTGTTAAATGTGAGATTTACAATATAATCCTATTGAGTAATCTTGAGAGGTCCAAACGTTAGTTTCCATCGTGTGCCATCTGGTTTTGAAATTTCTACTTGATTTTCTGAAATTTGCTTAGAAGGTTTCCAGACGCCCCACGCTTTTCTTGGATCTCCCTCATGTAATGGATATTCATCCATTTCTTTAAAATACCTTCTTTTTCTTTGGTCACGAAGAATCTCAAACTGTCTTGTACGGATCCGGAGCTTCAGACGATCTCTGATATGCTTTCTGAACTCTCAAAGAACCATTTTCATATCAATGTCATCAAACTTGCTTTGATGAATCTTAAGATACTTCAGTGCAACCTTCAGTGTACGATCTGAATATTTGTTTAGCTCTTTAGTGCAGATGAACACTTTCTCTTTCTGAGAATTCACAAATACAAACCCATCGGGTTCGAATTGCATTTGGAACATTCTCATATCCTTCAGTCCCTCTGTGAATTGATTCGGACAGGTAATTCGAATCTTTTTCGTATTTGCTTAGAGACCAATTTGAAAATCTTCACGTCTCATCAGTTCAATTGTCTCCATCATGTATATTTTCACAGCTTCCAAAGTTAGAGCCATAGCAAAAGGTCGAATGGTGATGATACTGAGGTAGTTATAGATGTGAATGATGTCAAGCATATCTAGATTTTGAAAATCAGCTTATGTGAACTTGTATTCCTTCTCATCTTCTCTAATAACGTGGAACTGACTGATAACGTCTCTTTTCTCACTTATCTCTACTCCAACTCGAGTAATATTTAACACTTCTGAAATATGATACTTTCTTTGGAGCCACAAATCATCTTCATTCTTGTTAATATGTTACCTCCACATAAACTCATACCAGTTTCTTTCACTTGCTGGAAGCAATCGTGAACCTATATAGGTAAACCTTTTACTTCTTGGCGTTTCGTGAATGCGAAAGATCTTATACACATTTTCCTCGATGAATGTGTTTCGTAACGTTATGAAATCATGTTCAACTCCCAATAACAATCTTTGTTCCTGATCCTTAAAGAATATATCGTTGTTGTATTTGAATCTAGAATTCACTGTTTCACTTGAAGTAGAAGTACCAGAAGTTGAACTCTCATTTGCATTTGTTGGATTTAAATTCAATGATGGTGTAGAATTTGATGAATGATCAGTAGGATTTGTCATTTCAATTGTTGGAACAAAATCATCTTCAATATGATCGAAGATATCATCATCATTTGGATTAACATAAAGATTGTCTTCATCGTCATCAGAAGGATCCATTTCATTATCACTTTCCGTTACCGGATCAGGATTCCCTTCATCCACATTCTCTACATCCTTAGGAATAGAAGATACTGAAGATAATTTGCTTAGAATGATAAATCCATCATCATCTGTTTCTTCAAGATAGAAATCACTTAAATTCAAATCCTCATCTACCGGTCCACTTTCTGCCTCTGAGTGAATAATTGGAATTATGACCTGCTCAGGTTCCTTGTCAACAATATCATCATGAATAAAAACCGTTTCTGATTCTATTTGAACCTGTTGAGCTTGAGAAGGTGATGAAGACCCCACACCACTACCCCTAGTAGAAATGTTCACCATTAGATATTTTCCATCTACTCCTATCTCCCCTCATGACTATTCTGAGGATCGGAATAGTCTTGTTCATCATCACACTGAGGACTTAGAGGAGAAGAGCAGGAAGTAAGCGAATATCGTACTCTAGCGCGAAACATTACTTGAAGCGAAGTTCATCGAAGAACATCAAGATTGACTTTAGAAAACATACGACTGAAATATTCTTGCTGCAAAGCATCATAATAATTTGGTGAACGCATGGGTGATGGTGGTAAAGTAACAATAGGAACAGCAGCAGCAACATCGGTTGAAGGAAATGTTAGTGGAAGTGTGTGAGTTACCGTGAGGGCAGGAAAAGATAAATGTGCGGTATTATACTTATATATAGGGCTGTACATACTACTAGTCAGATTCGTGATATCCCCTTCTGATTAAGGTTGGGTAACAACCGGATTTGTCACCGGAAAAGTTTCTTTCGAAGCATCCGCCTCCATGACTTTAGTCTCATGGGACTCTGACAAAGTAGCAGAACTACCCATCGGTTTAGCTCTCATAGAGATATTGCTATATCTGACTCTTGAAATCATTGATATACCATGAGGTGGCACATCTCTTTCAGTTAATGACTCTTCCTCCAGACCCTGAGTTTTAGAATACGGAAGAGAAGTGGTTTAAACCAATGGATCAATTTCTTGAATCAAGGGATCAGTCTGCTGGAAGTCTGATAAATATCCCGAAGGATTGTCATGTTGACTCGTTTCTATGGGACTCGACAGATCTCCCTCATCAAGATAAGTCGGACCTCGAGACCCTGTTGTACGTTGAGGCACATGAGGATTTCTAGCCGATACGCAGGGTGCCTTTTCAAGATTTTTCGGCTCCCCTTCAGCCGTTATGGACTTCAATGATTGAGTTTCCTCAATCGATTGAGTCAACGCAGACTTTACTGCAGAGGAAGACTTTACTTCCTTAAATGCCGAAGCACCTTGCTGGGTAGGATTTATTGGTAAGTCCTGTTTAGATTGGATGGCCTGATTGGTCTTTTTACTATCCATGCCTTTAGCTCTCTTGCCTACCGAAGCTTGCGCTTCATTTAGTGTAGGTCTTACTATTATTGTTGGATGTGATACGGAAATGGGTGAGGGTGACCTAATAGGCTCTAGGTCTTGGTCCGTATCACCAATGGTTGGAGTAACTGTTTAGCGTACGATAGGAGTCGTAGTCCTGGATCTAGTTACTCGTTGGGTTGGCAGAGTCTGAATCATCTCAACAGGCATATATCGTATTCTCTTTGTAGAATGTTCGGGAGATGATTCAGTTGCTGATGAATTGGTGTCACTGCTCGCCTCAGGTGTTATGGAAAGGGTTGGTTCAATCCTAGGTGAACTAGGTTCCCTGATCCTCACGGGTTGAGCTTGGTGCGCTACCCTAAAACATTTGAGGTTTACCCTAAGTGGAGGATTAGCTGGCCCGGGTGATTGTACTATAGGTTCCTCTACAACCTCTGTGCTGGAACCGCGGCAGGTTCAACGTGTACTTATTGTACCGAGTTAGGAAGAGGTATTCCTATAGCCTCAAAATATGAACGCATTCGAGTGTCTTGGGGTTCAGCTAGCCCCACTAGCCAATTTGGAATCGGCGCAGTGAATTGATTGTCAGAAATCACTGGGGTATTCATCTTCAACTCCCCAAATCTCTTCATCTGTAATCCATGTGTACCTGGTACAAAAATATTTGCATTTCTGCAAGCATTTATAGCATTATGGATAAAGATACAAAAAAACCTTTCACAAGGGATGTAGGAACCCCTTGGTTTATCAACTTGAGCCTGAACCAGATCCCAAAGAAGTTCTGCATAATCTGGAGTTTCCACTCTTGTGAAAGAGTGGAACAATCTCAGCATTGGCACAGTAAGGCTGTCAGATCCACTCCTTGTCATCAGCAAGCATCTGTTGATGATTGAGAAGATCACGTACCACCATGAGTGTAGATATTTCTTCTGAAACTTAGCTGGTGCAACGTTAGTAGCTCCAACATATCCAAGATGGAAGATTGAACTCATCATCTACTGAGTTTCAGGAAAAGCAGGAGCATTCTGAACAACAGGAAGCTGAAAGATCCTCCTGAAGTCAGCCTTTGTGATACTCCTCATTCCTTGTACCCCTCTCAGCTCAAATTCAAATTTGGCTGGTTCTCCCTCTGGATTGACAGCAGTAGGTTGTGTAGCTTCCACAAAACTAATTGTTCTATTTAGAAGCTCTAGATCTATTACAGCCATACTGGCAGTAGAGCTTAGATCAGGCCATAATGTATGCCTCTCTAGAATTGCAGTCCAATAGTTGCAGGGAATATTGGTTTCAGAGTTGATGAAGTGATTGTTCACCATGAAGCTGTATAAATAATAAATAGAAGACCACAAGATGTTATCATAAAGCACATATCTCTATTCTTATTTTTTTTGAAATCCTTTGTATTTTTCAGATTTTATAATTTTTATGATTTTTTCTAAGTTATAAAAATCATTTATTCCAAATATGAACAAGCAATTGACAAACATGACATTCATATGATATTCATCACATTACATAATCATCATGTAAAGTCAACTATATAACATAAAGAATCAGAACACCACTTAGTCAAGTTTGAGCACAATTTAAGCAGATTCGGTATTCTTGAAAAACTTCAGATTCGGTAACCAAATAAGCTTGAGTTTCCAATTCAAAGACTTAGATAAAACATGTTAAGTGTTTCAAGTAAAAAATCACATGATTTTAAACTACCAAATAACATACTTGGTAGTAAGCTAAGAATAGATTCGGTATCTTCAAAATTCAAAGATAATCACTCAAACATGCATATTCAGTCTCATGTCATGCAAAAACATAATCATAATCAATTAACAACTCAATCAAATCAGAAAAACATGTTAATCATTTTGAACAGACTCGTTACTGTAGCAAGAACACATTCGGTATGTACAGAATGCATCAAATACTCAATTAAACAAGTAATCAGACTCGGTTAATTGATAGATCAACCAATGTAACATAAATTTGACAAGATTTCATATTAATTATCCTAATCATACGAGTTTAATCTACAATTCAAGATATTCGCAGATTCGGTATAATCAACAGTTTTTCAAAATTGAGTGTCACAATCTTGTTATTTGCAATCTTTTCTGGTTTATAAACATTCAATTATCTCAGATCTACAATATGTGCGTCTTAGATTTAATGAAAACAAAGAAATACCAAGAATTTGAAGATACAGAAGACCGGACTCGGTAGATTAGGCAGGCTCGGTAAGTTAAGGCAGATTCGGTATGCAATTAATACAAGGTGAGAGAAAGTTTGACTTTAACCCTCCTATTTATAGATACCGAATGATTTTGAAAAACATGGGCCTTACGAATGGACCTATTTTACCGAATGTAGTCCATTTTCAAAATTCAACAAATTAACTTCAAATTTTGACAAATCTTTATCAAGGATTTTCCAAGATTATCACATTTTCAATGAAAAACATTTCTGAGACAATTTTTGAAAATTTTGAACTTACCAAATCTGTATTATTGGTTGTCAGATTCACTATAATGCTAAAAGTAGCATTTATTCAGTAAAATTCAAATCTTTTTGGATTTTATCTTTTTTAATTTTTTATGAATTTTCTCAAAATAAGATTTGTACTTTGAAAAACTTTGAATTATGTACAAAGTACAAATCTTCAATGATATCAATTGTTAAAACGGATTGCATACTTATATGTATACAAGCCTTAGTGAATTATTTCAGATATAAAACTAATATTTTTATAAATTCACTTTTGAAAATCAATTTTCTTTTCATTTTTCCCTTTTTCTCCCCCTCAAAATGTGATATACAAGAAAGTAAATCAATATTTTGATATGTTCCCAAGAAAATGAATTAATTCCCCGTTGAAATATGATATCAATGAGTTACCTCCCCCTTTCGTAACCATTAAAAAATAAACCCATGAAGTTAACATAAATCTAAAGGCTCCTCCCTTGAAAGAGAATATCTAAAGCAGAAGAAATCAGTTGCTCCCCCTAGAAAGTATCTACTCCCCCTAAACACAAGATCCCAAGTATAAGTCCCAATAGAACTAAGGAAAATTAAGCACTATACTCTACCATGCCAATCTCTTTGATCAAGAACTTTAGCCTAAGTTCATCTAAGGGTTTAGTAAACATGTCAGCTAATTGCACTTTGGTAGGCACAAAGTATAACTCCACATCTCCTTTTTCTACATGGTCCTTAATGAAATGATAACGAATATCTATGTGTTTAGTCTTAGAAATGCTGGACCAGGTTGCTTGTAATTGCTATAGCACTTTGAGAATCATAGTAAATTAGGGTCATAGAAGTCTTAAAGCCATAGTCCAAAATTTGAGTTTGCATCCACAAAACTTGTGAACAACAGTGAGCTGCAGCAATATACTCAGACTCAGTTGTTGATAAAGACACACAGTTCTGCTTTTTGGATGACCAACCAACTAGCCTATTCCCCAACATCCGAATTGATCCAGATGTGATTTTTCTATCAACATGGCAACCGCCATGATCCGCATCAGTATAAGCAGTGAGATTGAAATCGGATCCATGAGGATACCAGCTTTCAAGGTTAGGTGTACCTTTTAGGTACTAGAAAATCCTAACAACCGCTTTGGAATGGGATTTCTTAGGGTTCGACTGAAAGCGGGCACAGAAAGTTACAGCAAGTGTAATATCTGGTCTACTTGCAGTTAGATACATTAAAGAGCCAACCATACTTCGATAAAGCGTAATGTCAAAGTGTTCCCCATTAGCATCAGCATCCAGTAAAGTCCTCATTGGGGTTGTCATTGGTTTTAAAGCAGTCATTTTAAAACGTTTTAGCATATCATTGATATATTTTGTTTGACTGATAAAAATCCCGTTTGGTAATTGTTTTACCTGTATCCCCAAGAAGAAATTAAGCTGGTCAAGCATGCTCATTTCGAATTTGTTGGCCATAAGGTCACCAAATTCTTTGCATAAGGCCAGGGACGTGGAACCAAAAATAATGTCATCAACATAAATTTGAACCAAGAGAATCTGATCGTAGTTTTTACGGATGAATAGTGTTGTATCAATCTTTCCATGAGAGAAGCCATTATCCAGTAAATACTTTGTCAAGGTCTCGTACCATGCACGCGATGCTTGCTTCAGATCATACAAAGCTTTCTCCAAGTGGTAGACGTGGTTTGGATGAATGGGATCGACAAAGCCTTCTGGTTGATCAACATAAACTTCCTCTGGAAGATGACCATTCAGAAAAGCAGTTTTGACATCTATTTGAAACACTGTGAACTTCATATGAGAAGCAAATGCAAGGAAAAGACGAATAGCCTCAATCCTAGTAACCGGCACAAACGTTTCGTCATAATCAATACCCTCTTGTTGTCAATATCCATTGGCTACAAGGCGTGCCTTATTTTGAACCACAATTCCATCAGAATCCTTCTTGTTCTTAAAAATCCACTTAACTCCTATTGGTCATTGACCTGTTGGTCTAGGAACTAATCGTCATACTTTTAACCGTTCAAATTGATTGATCTCTTCTTGCATTGCTACCACCCAGTTTGGATCTAGTAAAGCTTGATCAACCGTTGTTGGTTCAATCTTACTGGAGCAGATGCATCACCAATAATAAGATCTATCGGATGACTTTTAGTCCATCGATTGTTATGTGGAAGAGGTTGTACATCAGTGGTATCCACTGAAACATCAACCGTTATTGACGTTGAGCCTTGATAGACTTGTGCTGATGTAACACTTTCTAATGAATTCATGTGAGTATCTGGAGAAACAACTGGAGTTGTATCAACGGATGAATCTTGAATTGGTTCAAGATTATCAGTAATAGGAGGTGGGAGGGAGGATGGAGAAGTAACGGGTGAATCAGTTAGTGTTGTATCCTCATCAAAAAGACTTGGTTGAGTCTCCACAGTAGTTGACTGTGTTGGTGTAACCGGTACGACTTGAACATTTGAAATCCGTTGAGGAGCAATAAGACTATGAAACAAGATATCCAGTTCCTCTGTTGTTACCGTAGGAATACCCTTTTTCAAGAAAATTGAATTTTGTGCTAAAGAAGTAGTAGCCAGGTTAGGATCGGGTTTTGAACTGAGTTGTTAAAAAGCCATTCCCGATAACTCATCGAACTTGACATTAATTCTTTCCTTGATCGTCTTTGTCCGTTTGTGAAAGACACGATAAGAAACTTTGTTCGAAGAATAATCGAGAAATATGGCCTGATCGCCATGAGGATCAAACTTTCTGAGGCTGTCAAAATCGTTAAGCACATAGCATATACAACCAAAGACACGAAAATATTTGAAATTCGGGCATCTACCATAGAGTAACTCATAAGGAGTTTTATCAAAGCGTTTATTAATGACGCATCAATTTTGGGTATAACATGCAGTTGAAATAGCCCCCCCTCCCACCCCACATTTTTGGAAGTAGCTTGGAGTAGGCAAGCATCGTTCGAGCTGCCTCGCACAACGTACGATTACGTCGTTCGATTACTCCATTCTGTTGAGGGGTTCGTGCAGCAGATATCACACCCTCAGTTAGGGCCTGAGCGAAATGTGACCTAATACCAAACAAACCAACATATTATAATAAACGAGAACAATACTAAATGATAAAATTATCTTTATTGAGAGTACGCAGCGGAAAATGAAATGTCGTTACAATGATGGAAGTAACAATAATGTAAATGTTCAAATGCAAAAGTAAATAATGCGATATCTCTTGATCCTATGTCCAAGTAGCATCACATAAGCAGTAAGAAAGAAAGCTTGAATTAAACAGAACCTGAGACAAAACATGCTAAAGTGTCAACCAAAAAGGTTGAGTGAAATCATAGGTTTAACAAATAAGTTTGACCGTTGTTTTAGACCACAAGATTTAGTTTATAAAGTTGATCTCGCAGATCAAAAAGTTATGCTAATGCGTGATATTTAGACTAAACGTTCAAGTTTGCCCCAAGACAAGTTGTAGTTTATACTTATCGGTTTAATTTAATTATTAAGTAATAAAAAGACTTAGTCAAATGTATCGGGGACGTTACTCCCGATAGGCCTACCCCCAATAATTAAGCATGCATTCAACGAGCAATTAAAAATATCACTGTAGAGACTTAATCGGACATAGCCGGGTATAGCATAGTTTAATAGTTTAGTACTTGTGTCTAAATTGTAATAAATAAAAACGGCATGTGTCTCACCCCAAGTAAAAGTAAATAAGTTGTGCACAATAGAAAGTGGGGCTATGAATTCACCTTAGTAAGTAGAGAGAGAGAGAGAGAGAGAGAGAGAGAGAGAGAGTTATTCCTCAGAATAGAAAGTTGGATGAGTGAGAAGAAAAGTCAACCTACTGACATTTAAGAGTAGTAAGTGTTTTTTCCCAAGTTTAATAGATCTTTAAGTATGATAGTGTTGTAAGTTTTACTAAGTTTTCTTTCCTAGTAAGTTTCAATTTTTAGAAAGTTTCCATTTTTAGTAGGGTTCTTATTTTTGCCCAAGTTTAACTGGAAAGTTTCTACTTTAAGAATGTTTTCCATTTTAGGATACTCTCCGTATTAGATAAGCTTCCAATCACCCTTTTCCCTTCGAATGGCCATTTCAAGTCTAGGGGCTTGAGCTATAGGATCCTTTAAATCAGAAAAATCCAAATCCTTCCGCCTAGAGTTTCGTAGAAACCATTCGTCAAGAAAGTTCGAAGATCTATACATCTCTAATACGTATCCCAAAATGTTTTTATGTGTTACAATATAAGTAGTAGCTTATAGGTGATAGTAATAGTAATAGTGTATACATGTTAATTAATAGTATAAGTAGTATTAGGGTTTCATTAATTAGAGTTAGTTAATTAAAGTAGTATTTTAATGATTAGGGTTTGTAATAAATGTCCTAGGGTTTAATAAATGTCTAGGGTTTAGTAATTAAATTAGCGTTTTAATAAATTTGGGTTAGGTTTAGGGTTTTAATTAAAGTAGTATAGTTAAGGTGTAATTAAGGTTTAGGGTTTTAGTATGTATATGTATATATTTTCGTGTATATATGTATATATATATATATATAATATATTTTTTTACATGTATATATATGTATATGCCGATATGTATATATGTATATATATATAGTTATTTTGTTTCCTTAATTAAACACAAAAAAATCTTTTAATTGTATCCAGGGTTTTGAAGATCAAAGTTTCCTTTCCCTCTTTTTTTTTTCTTAGTCGACACATATACATACAAATATATATATTTTTTCTTTCATGTATATATAGATCTAGGTGTGTAGAGACTGGAGGATTCTAGAATTAGGGTTTGATTAGGTTTTACTTAGGGAACAAGTTGGCTTGGAAAAGGGGTAAAGAGGGGATGCTTGGGCCGAAATTAGGAGGGGTATTTTAGGCAATTCATATATTTTTTTAAAAAAATTTCGGCTAGGGCTTTTTAGGGTTATGGTTTGGGATTTCTCACTTTAGTCCTTGTACTTTAGTCTAGCTTAACAAATCCTTAATTATCCAAGTTTATTTATTTTAAGTACAAAAGTCTTAAAGTTATTTATTTGTTTACGAAAGTTAATTAACTTATTATTTTTTTTATTAACTTGTCAAGTAATGTACAAAGTAAATTATCGTATTTTATAATTCTTAACGCTTAACCATTATCGATTAAAGTATAATTATTAAGTTTAATTATATTATTGGGCATTTAATAAGGAAAAGTATAGAATGGAAAAATGATGGTCGTTATAGTACCTCCCCGTTATGGAAAACTTCGTCCCGAAGTTTTTAGGTGGATTCCTCGTTTGCATCAGCAGTTGAGAAGAGATGGGGATATTTCTGTATCATATGGTCTTTGCATTCCCAGGTATATTCGGGGCCTCTACGTGAATTCCAACGGACTTTAACGATAGGTATATTGCTTTTATGCGTTTGTTTGACCTCTCCTTCCATGATTTCTATAGGTTCTTCAACGAAGTACATTTGCTAATCAATGCAGACATCATCCAGAGGAATAACGAGTGTGTCATCAGTAAGACACCTTTTAAGATTTGAGACATGAAACACATCCTGTACTTGACTGAGTTCGGTTGGTAGTTCTAGTCGATATGCCACGGGACAGACTCTTTCAGTGATTGTGAATGGTCCAACATATCGTGGACTGAGTTTACTTCGCTTACCGAAGCGTACAACACCTTTCCAAGGGGATACTTTCAACATGACTTTATCTCCAACTTGGTATTCGATGTCTTTTAGTTTCTTATCGGCATAGCTCTTTTGTCGGCTACGCGCAGTTTCAAATGTTGCATAATTTGAACGATCTTTTCGGTAGTTTCATGAATGATTTCAGGACCAGTTAAATGTCTGTCCTCAAGTTCATCCCAACACAAAGGGGATCTACACTTCTGTCCATATAAAGCTTCAAAAGGTGCAGCTTTAATGCTGGAGTGATAACTGTTATTGTAAGAAAATTCAACCAAAGGTAGATGTCTATCCCATCCTTTGCCGAAATCGATTGCACAAGCACGTAGCATATCCTCCATGGTTTAAATAGTTCATTCACTCGGACCATCAGTTTGCGGATGATAGGCTGTACTCATGTCGAGTTGAGTTCCAAGAGCAGATCGTAGAGTTTTCCAGAATCTAGAAACAAATCAACTGTCGCGATCAGAAATAATCGAGATAGGAACACCATGACGTGAGACGATTTCTTTAATATAAAGCTGTGATAATCTCTCCATCTTGTCAGTTTCCTTAATCGGTATGAAATGTGCAGATTTAGTAAGACGATCAACTACGACTCAAATAGTATCGTTACCGTTCGAAGTCTTAGGTAACTTAGTAACGAAGTCCATAGTGATGCACTCCCACTTCCACTGCGGAATATCGGGTTGTGTCGACAGACCAGAAGGCTTTTGATGTTTGGCCTTGACTTTCAAACAAGTAAGTCACTTACTAACATAAGTAGCAATGTCGGCTTTCATGTTAGGCCACCAGTAGAATTCCTTCACATCGTGATACATCTTACTGGAACCGGGATGAATAGAATATCTAGTCTTATGTGCTTCATCCAAGACTAGTTCACGGAGATTATCGAAGTGAGGAACCCAAATTCTGTTGCCAAAGTACCGTGTATCATTAGCTTTCACTTGAAGTTGGTTCTCAAAACCTATAGGTCCTTCACCTTCGATAAGTGTAGGTTTAATAGCTTCCAATTGAGCTTCACAGATTCGCGAGATAAGATTTGATTTGATCTTCAGGTTTAGAGCATGAACACGTTTAACATCGTCCTTTTGACTAAGGGCATCGACAACTACATTCGCCTTACCAGGGTGATATTTCAGCTCACAGTGATAATCGTTCAATAACTTAAGCCATTGGCTTTGCCTCATATTCAACTGTTTCTGATCAAAGATGTGTCGAAGACTCTTATGGTCAGTGTACACCGTAAAGTGAGTACCATACAGATAATGTCTCCATATCTTTAATGCAAATACCACGGCACCTAACTCAAGGTCATGTGTGGTATAGTTCTCTTCATGTTTCTTCAACTGCCTAGATGCGTAGGCAATAACCTTTTCTCGTTGCATTAAAACACAACCAAAGCCTTGTTTCGAAGCATCGCAGTAAACAACAAAGTCGTCTGAACCTTCAGGTAAAGAGAGAATCGGGGATGTGGTCAATTTCTCCTTCAAAATCTTGAAAGCAGATTCCTGTTCTTCGAACCACTTAAATTTCTTCCCTTTTTGAGTTAGCTTCCTAAGGAGTTTAGCAATGAGAGAAAAATCTATTATAAATCTCCGATAGTAACTGGCAAGACCCAAAAATTGACGAATATGCTTCGCAGTATTTTGTATCTCCCAGTTTTGAATAGCTGTAATCTTAGCTGGATCGACATGTATTCTGTCTCTATCAACAACATGTCCGAGGAATTGTACGGTTTTGAGCCAAAACTCGCACTTTGAAAATTTAGCGTAGAGTTGTTCCTTTCGTAAGAGTTCAAGAATCATGCGCAAATGTTGCTCATGTTCTTTCTCACTCTTGGAGTAGATCAAAATGTAGTCAATGAAAACAATGACAAATTTATCGAGATAAGGTTTGCAAACACGGTTCATAAGATCCATGAACACAGCAGGAGCATTGGTCAAACCAAAAGGCATGACACAAAATTCATAGTACCCATAACGAGTGCGAAAAACAGTCTTAGGAATATCAGATTCCTTGACTCTAAGTTGGTAATAACCAGATCTTAAATCAATCTTTGAATAAACACTTGACCCTTGAAGTTGATCGAATAGATCATTAATACGTGGCAACGGATAACGATTCTTGACAGCAAGCTTGTTAAGTTTGCAGTAATCAATGCACATCCTTAATGTACCATCTTTCTTCTTAACAAACAGAATAGGAGCTTCCCATGGGGACGAGCTTGGACGAATGAAACCTTTATCCAATAGTTCTTGGAGTTGGTTAGATAATTCCTTCATCTCGGCGGGTGCTAAACGATATGGAGCTTTAGCAATAGGAGCAGCACCGGGAGTTAAATCAATTTGAAATTCAACTTGTTGAGGAGGTGGAAGACCAGGAAGATCTTCGGGAAACACATCGGGAAAGTCTTTAACCACTGGTACATCTTCAATATGCTTCTCTTTCGATTCAATCATCTTAACGTGGGCTAGAATAGCTGGATAACCTTTCATAAGGTATTTGCGGGTTTTAATACAGGAGATGATGTTGAGATTGGAACCACTCTTTTCACCTTGGATGATAAGAGTCTCTCCATTTCCCAATGGAATATGAACAGTTTTATCGTAACACATGATAGCAGCATGTAATGGACGTAACCAATCCATTCCAACTACGACGTCAAAACTTTCGAGCTCGACCGGTAAAAGGTCTATCTTAAATTCTTTAATGGCTAAGATTAGGTTGCAGTTTTTATAGATTTTATCGACTTTCATGATCTTTCCATTAGCTACTTCTACTAATCTTTTGGTTTCTAAGGGTTGAGGCTTTTTAGTAAATAGGGTACAAAAATCACTAGACACGTAACTTCTGTCGGCACCAGTATCGAATAAAATAGTTGCATAATAATTATTGACAAGATACGTACCCGTGATGACCTCATCCTCATCTCTGGGCTTCAACAGTAGTAATAACAAACGCACGACCCTTCGCAGCAGTAGCATTAGCTCCAGTAGCAAGATTATCCTTCTTCTTAGGACAATTTGGACTAATGTGTCCCTTTTCTCCACAAGTATAGCAAGTAGGAGGAGCTTTGGCAGGAACAATCACTTTATCCTTAGAAGGAGTGTTACACATCTTAGCAACGTGTCCCACTTTCTTACACAACGAACAAACAGCAGTACACTTCCCCGGGTGATGCCTCTCACAACGAACTCATAAAGGATAGGTACCCTTATAATTCAACCTTGTACTATCCGTCAGCTTCTTACTAGCATTTTGAGTCGTATCTTGAGATGACTCAAACTTCCTCTTACAATCGTTACCCTTGGTCTCAACCTGCTTATTAGCCGACGCTCTTCTTCTCTTGGCCAACATTAGATTTTGTGCCATGTGGATCACAGCATCAAGAGTAACCTTCTCGGCAGTAATTACATTCCCTTGAACATCCTCGGGAAGACCATCGATATACCTTTCAATTCTCCTAGCCTCGGTAGGAAACATTTCAGGACATAGAGTAGAAAGCTCAAGAAATCGGTTGGTGTAGTTTTCAATATCAGTACCCTTCACCTTGAGTTCCCAGAACTCAGCTTCAAGTTTCTGAATTTGACTCCTTAGGCAGAATTTGTTAACCATCATGCTTTTGAGTTCGTCCCATGGAATTGCATTAGCATTGTCAATTCCTACGGACTTGGCATGAGCAGTCCACCAAGTTAAAGCATTGCCACCCAATGAGCTAGTGGAATACTTTACTCGATCGTTATCACCACAGTTGCAAATACAGAAAATGGACTCCATCTTCTCGAACCAGCGAACTAATTCGACAGCTTCCTCATTTCCCTTAAATATAGGAGGATTACAGTTTGTGAAATCCTTGTATGAACAAGGTTTTGGTTGAGGATTAGCATTATTAGCTTGAGCATTGCCTTGTGCGGCAGCGAGTAACTGTTGGAATTTCTCAGTAGTCAATACGATATTGTTAACAGTAGGTGCAGCTGGACGAACCATGATGTTGCTACATAAGTGAACATAAGTCGGATAAGTTAACAAGTTATAGGGTTGAGCAATTACAAATATGAATAATATAAAGTATTGATATCACATGATATAAATAAAACACTTTATATTATTAAGGAACGAGGCATTAAATAAGCCCTTTAATACACGATTTGGAAATAGAAATAGGTTAAGGCATAACCTTTACATAGATGGAAAGATAGGAAAATAAACTAGGAAATGTCAAGGTTGAAGTAGTCTTCATATCTCTTATTCTCATCCTCAAGCTGCTTCATCACTTTCTCCATGTTATCCTTCACAAGTTTCTCTAGCCTTTCGATTTGAGAATCGAGGGACTCTTTCATAATCTTCTAGTATCGCTCGTTCTTTTGTTTTTTCTTTTCGTAGAGGTACTCGAGGTTGTCGTAAAGGTTGGTAACACGACTGTTGACGGTATTGGTGTCGTATTCTCTTAAAGCAAGCTGTTTGTCGACTCGACTTCTCTCCATTCTCGTTCGAAAGTCAACATCCTCCTTGAGACAAGCAAGGGATTGCTTCCCCCAATGGGTGTTACGTTCTTCCTCATACTTTAGCAGCCTCAATTCTTTTCTTAGTTCAACATTTTACTCCACGAACTTCTTAATTTCGCGATCTTTCTCATCCATACGGACCTCCACTCTCGCCACATGGCGAAGCAAACCCTCCACTCTCGGTATCCTTTCGTAGGTTCGAGATCTCATACTTAGCAGCATCATTATAACAAGGAGTTCAGGCTCCCTTCCTTGATGGACCGGCTTCTTCATGACGTTTTCCTTTATCTTCGATTCTCGGAGTTGGGTAGTATTGAGGAGACCTTTGTGAATCTCGAATAGTATTTGGGCTATAGTTTGGTGATGGTGAGGCAGGACTGTAGGAAGGACTTCGAACAGGTCTCGAAGTTGCAGATTGTCCAACACCTACTTCGGTGGTAGGGTTGAGAGTGGCTTTGTTAGGCTTGTTAATGCTTGAGCTTGACATCCTAACATTAGGAAAGAGACTTTGATTAGAATCTTTAAGTCAAGTGTAGTAAAGCATAAGTGTTAAGATTATAGGGCAATCCTAAGTGCTTTAAAGTCTAAGGCAGGAAAGGTTATAGTTTCCTAGATTGCTAAGGCACCCTAGCTAGCAAGTAAGGCACACATAAAAATGCAATCCTGGTTCTCTATAACAGCCTGGTTATGCTCTGATACCAATCTATCACACCCCCAGTTAGGGCATGGGCTAAATGTGACTTAATACCAAACAAACCAACATATTATAATAAACGAGAACAATACAAAATGATAAAATTATCTTTATTGAGAGTACGCAGCAGAAAATGAAATGTCGTTACAATGATGGAAGTAACAATAATGTAAATGTTCAAATGCAAAAGTAAATAATGCAATATCTCTTGATCCTATGTCTAATTAGCATCACATAAGCAGTAAGAAAGAAAGCTTGAATCAAACAGCACCTGAGACAAAACATGCTAAAGTGTCAACCAAAAAGGTTGAGTGAAATCATAGGTTTAACAAATAAGTTTGACCGTTGTTTTAGACCACAAGATTTAGTTTATAAAGTTAATCTCGCAGATCAAAAAGTTATGCCAATGCATGATAATTAGACTAAACGTTCAAGTTTGCCCCAAGACAAGTTGTAGTTTATAATTGTCGGTTTAATTTCATTATTAAGTAATACAAAGACTTAGTCAAATGTATCGGGGATGTTACTCTTGATAGGCCTACCCCCAATAATTAAGCATGCATTCAACGAGCAATTAAAAATATCACTGTAGGGACTTAGTCGGATATAGCCCGGTATAACATAGTTTAACAGTTTGGTACTTGTGTCTAAATTGTAAAATGTAAACACAGCATGTGTCTCACCCCAAGTAAAAGTAAATAAGTTGTACACAATAGAAAGTGGGGCTATTAATTCACCTTAGTAAGTAGAGAGAGATAGTTATTCCTCGGAATAGAAAGTTGGATGAGTGAGCAGAAAAGTCAACCTATTGACATTTAAGAGTAGTAAGTATTTTTGCCCAAGTTTAAGTAGATGTTTAACTATGATAGTGTTGTAAGTTTTACTAAGTTTTCTTTCCTAGTAAGTTTCCATTTTTAGAAAGTTTCCATTTTTAGTAGGGTTCTTATTTTAGTAAGTTTCTATAACTAGAAAGTTTATACTTTAAGAATGTTTTCCATTTTAGGATACTCTCCGTATTAGATAAGCTTCCAATCACCCCTTTCCCTTCGAATGGCCATTTCAGGTCTAGGGCCTTGAGCTATAGGATACTTTAAATCAGAAATTCCAAACCCTTCCGCCTAGAGTTTCGTAGAAACCATTCGTCAAGAAAGTTCGAAGATCTATACATCTCTAATACATATCCCAAAATGTTTTTATGTGTTACAATATAAGTAGTAGGTTATAGGTGATAGTAATAGTATTAGTGTATACATGTTAATTAATAGTATAAGTAGTATTAGGGTTTCATTAATTAGGGTTAGTAAATTAAAGTAGTATTTTAATGATTATGGTTTGTAATAAATGTCCTAGGGTTTAATAAATGTCTAGGGTTTAGTAATTAAATTAGGGTTTTAATAAATTAGGGTTAGGTTTAGGGTTTTAGTTAAAGTAGTATAGTTTAGGTGTAATTAGGGTTTACGGTTTTAGTATGTATATGTATATATTTTCGTGTATATATGTATATATATATATAATATTTTTTTTACATGTATATATATGTATATGTCGATATGTATATATGTATATATATAGTTATTTTGTTTCCTTAATTAAACACAAACAAATCTCCTAATTGTATCTAGGGTTTTGAAGATTAAAGTTTCCTTTCCGTCTTTTTTTTTTTTCTTAGTCGACACATATACATACAAATATTTTTTTTTCTTTCATGTATATATAGATCTAGGTGTCTTTATGTATATACTTCTGAATAAACAAGTGTTTATTATGAATATGAATTAACAAAGATCAAAGTTTATGTAAATAGTTTAGGGTTTATGTTATACCTTTGAAGATTCGAAGATGACTAACAAGAAAAGAAGAAACAATTTGATGATTGAAGATCAAAGCCTTGAAGATTCGGAGAACACCTCGAAGATTCTTGAAGAACATGAAGAACGCGAAGAACACTTGAAGATCACCTTGAAGATTGATGATGATTTCGATGGGTGGTGGTGGTGTTTCAGTTTTGGGAGCCGAAAATGGGAGAGAGGGGAGAGAGATTTTGAGAGAGAATTTGTGTTTTGATTTGGTACATCTTTAGCTCTAGCCTAAGCCTTTATTTATAGTAGAGATTGGAGGATTCTAGAATTAGGGTTTGATTAGGTTTTACTTAGGGAACAAGTTGGCTTGGAAAAGGGTAAAGAGGGGATGCTTGGGCCAAAATTAGGAGGGGTATTTTAGGCAATTCATATATTTTTTAAAAAAAAATTCGGCTAGGGCTTTTTAGGGTTAGGGTTTGGGATTTTTCACTTTAGTCCTTGTACTTTAGTCTAGCTTAACAAATCGTTAATTATCCAAGTTTATTTATTTTAAGTACACAAGTCTTAAAGTTATTTATTTGTTTACGGAAGTTAATTAACTTATTATTTTTTTTATTAACTTGTCAAGTAATGTACAAAGTAAATTATCGTATTTTATAATTCTTAACGCTTAACCATTACCGATTAAAGTTTAATTATTAAGTTTAATTATATTATTGGGCAATTAATAAGGAAAAGTATAGAATGGAAAAATGAGGGTCGTTATAGCAGAGAACTGATGTTCAATGCCTTGATCTTTCAAATAACTATCAAGAAGGTCATTCTTAAATTCCGTCCCATTATCAATTCGGATACTCTTAACATGTTTGTTAAAAGAGCGTTGAGTCTTTTTAATGAACTCAATGATAATGGCGGGAGTTTCTGACTTAGTCCTCAGAAGAAAAATCCATGTAAATCGGGTATAGTCATCAACAATGATAAGCACCTGTTTCCGGCCACCGAGGCTAGAAATTCGCATGGGTCCACATAAGTCCATATGCAATACTTGCAAAGACGATGAAGTATTGGGGTTTTGCTTAAGCGGATGATTGGTCTGTTTTAGCTTACCCATCGCACATGATGGACACACATGATGCTTATCATATTGAAAGCTTGAAATACCATCAACTAAGTCTTTAGAGACTAGTCGATTAATACCCTTGTAATTCAGGTGTGACATCCGGTGATGCCGTAACCATGAATTTTCCTTCATGGAACAGGTAGCCAAACACATGGTTTCATGTGATGGTGCATCATTGAGGCCAATAGTATAAAGTAAAGCACAACGTTTACCAACAAGGAGATCGTTTCCATCGGTGGATTGCACCGAGCATTGACGACGTTCAAATAAAACCTTGAGATCTCCGTCACAAAATTGGCTGGCACTAAATAAACTGCACCCCAAACCCTCAACATATGAGACCCGTTTGATCGTTATGCCATTTTTCACAAAATCTCTATAACCCGTTATTGCTGCAATCTCATCATTTCAAAAGGTAACCATTCCTAGGAATTTGTCAACGAAATTGACAAGCGAGGATTTATCACCCGTCATGTGTCGAGAGCAACCGGAATCGATATACCAAACACAGACATTGAAACCCTGTAAACGTTAATTCCCTAGAGTTTAGGTACCCAAAGTTTCTTGGGTCCTATACGGTTAGTACCAACAACAAACTTTGGATCAACAATGAGATAGTCACGTAAAGCATCATGCAATTTAGACAATAAAGCATCATTTAAAACCACATTACATGAAGCATCATACGCAATATCAAGTTTTACATCGTTATCAGAAATCTTAACACACAACTTATTCCATGCAGATGTTTTGTTCACATACGAAAATTGAAAAACATGTGATGATTTCCTAGGTCAACTAGCAGATTGCTTTATTTTGTTTGCTACTTTCTTAGTCGTTGACTTAGGAACCCATACAGACTTGTAAGTCAAATTTGGATTATAACCTGTGACACGAAAAACACCTCTGTTAGTTAGACATCCAAACTTTTCAGTTGACACATGATATGATTGATTTTGCAAAATTTCTAATTTGATTTTACGTTCCTTTGCATCATACTCACTCAAATCAGATTTAGGACTCGTGTGTTGTGTAGACCTGACTGATTTCGTTAAAAGACTCTCCTTTGATTTATTTAACATTGGAATCATAGGAATCTTTTCATTTGACACACAACCATTTTGAGAATGAACCTTTTTGACAAAAAATTGTGTTGAAGGTGCAACTTTTGAAACACATTTACCAAATTGAGAACATGGAGGATTTTTAAGAATAGTAATGGGCTTTGCATCCTTAGATGTTGTTGTCCCCTTCCCCTTCTTAGGAATCCCACCAACACATTCAGACATGTTGGTTTCAACAGAAGATGGTTGCTTAAGTGTGTTAGCTAGTTTCAGTTGAATTATCTTTTGTTTTAAGCTTTTAATCTCAAGACATAATTCATCAACAGAAACTATCACTTCACCTTCCTTAAAATCATAAGTACATTCTTTCTTAGAAAGTGGGGGCAATTTATCACACAAAGCAAGCATTTGTTCTAATGATTGACACTTAAGTTGCAACTCAACATTTTCCTTTTCCAGTATATCTACTTTACGACAAAAAATTCGTACAGCAGGTATGCTTGCATAGAATTCATTCAAAGGATCAATTGTTGTGTTAAAGTCTATCAAGTTTTCAACAGGTGGTTCATCTCGAGGTTCTATCTTTTCATCTAAAGGATTTTGACCTAGGAATTATGTCTCAAAGAAGACAGTTAATTCATGTGCTAGGTCTTCACAAAAAACATCATCAGACAATGCAGGTAAGGCCGGTAGAATTGGTTTCACATCAAAAGTTGGTTCATCAAACACCTCATCTATGGTAATAATGCTAGAACTAGGTTTGTTAAACACTTCATTCTCAAGCATTAAAATGTATTTCTCTAGCATGAGTGTAGGGATATAAACCAGTCTACACTTAGGCACATAATGTTCACGTTGCATATTCTTTTCAGTTTCAACAAGTTCCTTCAAGAAATCAGGATTTGATTTAACTATTTTAGCATTGATTTTCTCATACATTAAGCTAATTTGATGGTATTATCTAGATTTGCGATTAACAATAATATCATCAAAATCAGCATCAGAAGCATGCATAAAATGAGATGGTAAACCAGCTTAAAAGTAGTCAGAATGATATAATCCTGGAATCTTTTTGGAAGCATTATCTAAAATCTTAGGATCTTCATAACCCAACCCCCACTTTTCACCATGAATCGTTTTTAGTCTATTCATGAAAATTGTCTATTTTGAAAGTTCGAAATCAATGATAGCTTTAGATTGCTCTGTAGGATAGAGTTTTTCATCATATCGAGCAAGTTGAGCTTTCATTTGAAAAGACTCTTTTGACAATGAAGAAATTTCAGTGTTCTTCTCAATTATGGTGTTTTTCAATTGAATAATTTTCTTGTTTAGCTTTGAAAGTGTGGGTTCATGTTGAGTTTTTAATTCAGAAAGATCTTTTTTCTAGAAATTGAACTTTTTCTGCAAGTCGTTCTGATTTTAGACGATAATCAGTCCTTTCGACTTTAATCGGATGAATTGACTTTTTGAGATCTTCCAACTCAGTTTCCGTAGAGCTGAGTTGGACTTTCAATCTTTCTAACTCCGATTGTAATTTAGATGATGAAGGTTTGGTCTCATTTAGTTTGATTTTATCTTTCAAAACCTTGTTTTCAGATTTTAAACCTTTAACTTCTTTTGACATTGAGACCAAGTTCTTCATCAGGTCATTTTGCATTTTGATAAAATCAGTTGAGATTCATATAATTGTACCTCATCATCATCAGATGTTGAGTTAGAATTCTCCATTGCTTCCTTTGCTTTGATAAGCTTGGTCACCTTGCAAATATTTGCATGTTCCACCTCTGAATCTGTATCATCAGTCCAGTTAAACAAAGTATCATCAACCGGTTTCAGCTCTCCTCCCATTTTCCACAATCTTTGCCATCAACATTTTCTTCTTGTTGTAAGCTGCATCCTTTTTCTTAGGAATCTTGCACTCATGAGAGTAATAACCACCTTTGCCACAATTGAAATAGATGGAATCATCCTTCTTGGAATCATCAGCACGTTGTTGTTTTGATTGATCAGGTTTCTTGTAGTAGGAGGATGAAGATGAGTTCTTGCGTTAATTGCTTGATTTGCCTTTGAACTTGTGTTTGTTCAAGGCTATGGTGAACATGGCTGCCATCTTGACTAACTCAAGGTGAGAATCATCAACATTAGAAAGATTCAACTCTTCAGAATCAGTTGATTCTTCAACAAGCACTTTCTTGAAAAAGCTTTTGGAAGTTGTAAATGATTTGCTCTTCTTTTTAGCAATGATATCAAGAGGATCACTTAGAGACAACTCTTTCCTTCCCTCTTGAAGTTTAGACACCTCTGGTTGATAATGCATAAGAACTCCAACAAGCTCATGAATAGTCAACTTATCAATCTCTTTGGTAGATCGAACAATGGTTCCATAAGGAAGCCAATCATCATTAAGCTTTTTGAGGTACTTCATGTTGACTTCAGCATTCACTTTTATAATCTTGCACCTTTTCAACTCATTGAGAACACCATTGAAACGATGGTAGGTATCCTTGAGTTGTTCTTCGGGTTCCTGCTTGAAATCTTCAAAAAATCCCAGAGCCTTATTCAGTTTAGTAACATCTGACATGTCATAACCTTCGTGCTATCGTTTGATCTCATCCCATATGTCTTTTGCTATAGTGTTGCTATCAAAATTTTCAAACAACTCATACGGGATGGCGTGCATAACAATGTTCTTTGCCTCTATGTCACCCTGAACTCTCTCACGTCTATCACCAGAAAGTTCATAGACGGGAATTGGCATACCAGTATCCGGATGATACTCTACAACTGGACCATCTCTCAGAGAAGCCCATATGTACTTTGCTTTCTCACCCTTGTAGTCTATGTATTGAGTGATACGATGAAGCAACTGAGTGTACTTGCCATCAAACAACACTGGAGGTCGGGAATCTGATCCAATGATCAAAGTATCTTGTGTAGACATCTTGAAATTGAGGTAGATTCGGTAAAGATTTAGTATTACACAAATCTTGGATAAAGGTTCACAAAAATCTAACAAAATGTCAGATTCGGTATCAGGTTCGGTACTGTAGCAGACTCAGTAAGTGGTTCCGTACTGTAGCAGATTCGGTAAACCAGATTCTGTATCAGAAACTGATCAGTAACACAAGTAACACACCCAGATTCGGTAACCACAAGATTTGAAGCTTTAGAACACTAAAAACCAATGAATTGAGTGATAAAGAGACTCTGATTCGGTGTATGACTCGGTAGTAAGATTCTGTATGATTTTGAATGCAAACACAATCCAATTTCTTTGAATTAGATTCGGTAACCTTGCTGCACAAGGAAACAAATTAGTACCACATAAAATATCAAAGATAGCGAATGTATTGGATTCCGAATGTCAACTGTAGCAGTTGACAATACCGAGTCTAAGTATGGAAACTTAGAAATTCAATCGAATCCTTTCTCAAACCACACCAATTAGCTGTGTATGATCAAACCAAATTTGATAGATTCACAAATACACCACAATCTGCAACACTTAATGAGAATTAAAAACTTTGAAGCAGATTCGGTATGGCAGTTACGATACCGAATGTGATTAAACACCTCATGATCACAACTGAAACCTCAAACCTTTACTAAAATACATAATCAAGTTGGAATTAATCAATACCGAGAGTTTTAGCCACAAACTCTAAAAATCAACTTGATTCTTCATAATTGTTGTTCAAAAGTTGTAATGATGATTGAAAATCTTTCTAATCAACCTAATACACCTTCGCTGAACTTATCACAAGAATCTGAACGTCAAATTATCAGACTCGAATATACCGAATCTGATTCAATATGCCGAGAGTGTTCAGATTCTGTAATCTTCAATCTCTGGATCGATCTAGTGATGTATATCACTCCCTGGAAGCTCTGATACCAAATGATAGGTTAGATCATGTCGAGATTAGAAGAAGAGACAAGTTAGAATGAGATTCGGTATGTATGAAGGAGACTCGGTATGAGAGAGAATCAATAAGATTTACATTCTACAGCTTCTAGAACTCGTTTACAATACACAGGCTATATAATTAGGACTACATAGGTTCCTTCTATAGCCCTCTTCTAAGGAACCTTCATTTAAGCATGTTTCACATTAACACTATACAACTTCGGGGTCCTAACAGCCCCAAGGTGAGGTACTAGGTAGGATAAAACCCTTTTTTAGCAACTCTTGGGTTTGAATCAACAACTCTTGCATCTTCGTTGGTGCTAAACAATAAGGCGTCTTAGCAATGGGAGTAGCTCCCGGGACCAACTCGATGAGAAACTCAACTTGCCTTTCTGACGGAGTGCATCGATTATCGTGAGTTGAATTAAGTGACGATTAAAAATCGTTATCCGTTGCCTCGTATTGATGATCAATTACAAGGGGCTTATTGTTTTTCTAAGATTGATTTGCGATCCGGCTATAATCAACTGCAGATCCGTGACGAAGATATTGAGAAAATGGCATTTCAAACTCGATACGGGCATTAAGAATTTGTGGTGATGCCTTTTGGTCTTAAGAATGCGCCAACGGCGTTCATGGACCTTATGAATCAGGTGTGTCAGCCCATGTTGGAAAAATCGGTAATTGTGTTCATTGATGACATTCACATTTATTCTAAGAGTGTGAAGGAACATGAACACCATATTCGTGAAGTGTTGATAACGTTGTAAAAAGAGAAGTTGTATGCCAAGTTATGTAAGTGTGAATTTTTGCTAAAGGGGTGCAATTACTTGGCTATATTGTTAATAAATAAGGAATTCATGTGGGCCCAGTGAAGGTTGAAGCGATAGAAAAGTGGGAATGACCGACCACTCCTACGGAAGTTCGATTTTTCTCGGATTGGCCGGTTATTATCATCGGTACATCTAAGACTTTTCTAAAATAGCTTCCCCGTTAACCAAATTGACGAGGAAGAATGTGAGGTTTAACTGGGAAAATGAGCAAGAAATTGCTTTCCAATTGTTGAAAGAGAGGTTGTGTGAAATGAAACAACCCCAATCCGTTTAACCAAACACGGAGTACATTTTTTATTATTATTATGGTCCCATTAATACAATACATTTTCAACCCTGTTTTAATCAAAACATAACATCGTAATTATACGTTTAACAATCTATCATGACCCTTGGTACACAAATTACACTTTACAAAATCATTTGTAATAATGACCCGATCACAAGAAATACGGGTTAATACACAATAACCCAACCCAATACCAAGAGCATAATCCCGGGGACTACCAAATCCCCAATCCGCGTCCAAAACTCCAAAAGCTACCCCATCGAGCCCAGGCGCTCCTACGCGTCTAGTCTAACGACTAGCTAACTTCACATACATAATACATGTAAAAAGGTAAACAACGAGAGGGGTAAGCTTAACGCTTAGTGAATGCAATAATTATACATATACATATATAATCTACTTACTTGCAATCACTTACACATTACCGTATACAAGCTAGCAATTCAACAACTATGCAAACATCATGCATAAACCAATATCCGCAATTCACAATAAGCTAGCAACACCAATAGCATATAGTTCACAATTTAATATGCTAATACAATATTCACACAACCATGGTTAACCAATCATACTAGGGAACGGTACTCGTAAACGACCATCGGAGTTCATAACATCCATTAGTTTTACTTAATCACCGCGTAATCACTAATCCCCCGGGTGATGTCTTGAACACCGCGACTAACTCACCCCAATGAAAATGTGGCGTCTTGAACACCGCGATGATTCCGCATGTCAATCAAAACAATGAGTGGTGTCTTGAACACCGCGACAATTCCACTCGCATGACAATGTGGTGTCTTGAACACCGCAACAATTTCACATATCAATCAAAATAATGAGTGGTGTCTTGAACACCGCGACAATTCCACACCCATGACAATGTGGTGTCTTGAACACCGCGACAATTCCACATGTCAATCAAAACAATGAGTGGTGTCTTAAACACCGCGACAATACCACTCGTTACGTAGAATGTGGTGTCTTAAACACCGCGACAATACCACATTCATACTACACAAATAAATACATTATATACTTACACGCATAATTATTCCACTCACCTTGGAATGCCCGCATAAGTCATGTAGAACATGATCTTCGTCCTCAAATCCGAGCAAGTAACCACCTATATCACACATAGGTACAATATACACATAAATAGCCATTCTCTAAAAGAGAACTCGACACAAACATCCCTTAGCCGAGGGATCACACCTTGCTCGCCAAAATCCGCCCATTTAATCACCTAATGGACACAAACCAATTACCAATTCGGGTGGTAATTCAAACCAACACAACAAAGTACGATTTAACCCAAATCATACTTTACACCAGTTAGACCAAACCTAGGTCTTAACACTAAATTACTACTTAGGTAGTAATCATTTCAAACGCCAATTACACCAAAACCCCATCATGTGCAATATTGACCCATATTGCATTTGACCGCGTTTGACTTTTTGTTAAAATGTCATTTTAACCCAAAAATACTTCACACGATTACTTTCATTCAAAAACGCCATTTAACACTTAACAAAAGTGTTTAACATCCATTTAATCCAAATTAGTTTCATCATCAATTTTGACCCAATTCAAATTACCCATTTTGACTAAAGTTATAAAACGCCTAAACTAACCAATAATCACTAACACAAGTGAAAATGGCCCCAATACACCAATTAAATCAAATCACAAGTGGTAAAGACTTAACTTACCCAATTTGACACCTAAACCCTAATTTTGACCCATTTCAAAATTAGTCAACCAAATACACTCAAATGTGTTTCAATACTTCCATAATCAGTAAACTAAGTGATTACACCCAAAATCAAAGCCTAATCATGGCCAAAACCTCAATCAACCCAAAACCCGCCAAGTATCAAAAATAACTAGTTTTCATAAACCCACTTTATCATCTAAATGGGTTTTACAACTAAAAAGCTCAAAACCCTAACTTGAATATCAAATCATAAAAATGAATTTCGGAGGTGGAACTTACCAACACTACCACAACGTAGCCGTGAACGAGGAGAACAACTTTAATACTTGAGGTTTGACCCGAAACACCCTTCTTCTTCTCCAATTGGAGCTCTCTCTCTAAACTCTCTCCTCTCTCTCTAGGGTTGAAGATGAGGGAGTTTGGTGTGTGAATGAGGATAAGATTGAGATTGGATCAGTTTTAGTGGCTCAAAACCGACCCTCAAGTGAAAAGACTCAAATATCCCTCAAAAACCCCAAATTTAAGGTTAAATTCGTAACCTGTCAGCACCAAATATTACGGCTATAATCCACAAAATTGCGGCCGTAATCCCCAATATTATGGCCGTAATCCTCAATGTTATGGCCGTAACTTGGCTGTTTTCAGAAACATGTCTTCCTGCTCAAAAGTTGCGGCCGTAAGGCCATAAATTGCAGCCGTAAGTTTAGGTTTTCAGGCCCTTTTTCATTTTATGACTAGATTGAACAAATGTGGCTAAAGTCAAACACAATAAAGATCGAATACGCACCTTTGGACTTCGTACGTCGACCAAAACAACATGCCAATGGAAAAACGAGGTGTTACAACTCTCCCCCACTTAAATTCGATCACGTCCTCGTGATCCTAGTCACTTAATCAATCGAAACCGCACTCTATGGTCCTCGAACAAACGTTTCGATCCAACTTCTACCACATTACTCATTATCCCGAAGATTGATCCATTAATTAAATACACACTTGCACGCACTCCAAGACATACAACACACACAACATCCGAAGTCTACAACGATCACTTAGAATACGCGGAATCACCTTGTATTCTTCTAACTCCTCTAGGCAATTCTCCTCAAAGAGTCATCTCCAACAACTAAATCGTCACCCGCGATTTATCAAAATCCACAAATCCGAGCACTAACACTTGCTCAATTCCTCACATTGGAAAAACTCAACCAACCTCGCACTGAGATATCAACTCCTAGCGTACCATACCAAGTACATCGCTAGTAACAACCACATACCAAAATAAAGTCAATACCCAAACAATCCGTTTAGGAACACCATTTTCCCATCAATCGATCCGCATACGACCATCCATCACTGGATTAATCCAGGACGACAATAATACACCACGCGCTAAAAAATCATCAACACTCGCCACAGGGTTTCTCCTTTAAACCCTACAACACAACTACACAAGATAGCCCCAAGTACTAGCATGGAAACTATTCATGTACTAGACTCCCGTCAACGGCGAATTATCATCACAACAAATTCACAATTCGCCACACGACCCACAAATGGCCTCGACATTTCAATGCAACTAACGGGTCACATCACTAGGGAAAACACCCTCGCAACCAAACAACAACTGCGTGTCTCTATGTGAGACAATCGGAACAGGCACTCACCGCCTCATAATCATCCATAAAGTGGAATAATCCACTGAAAATTTCCACGAACACGTTTCCCGATAGGGAAAATACAGTATCCATCACAAATTCGAACCCGTACCTACTTAACAGTACTATCCGGGTTTCACACCAACCCAAATTTACATCACGAGAGTCCCCGCAATGACAGTTACATTCTCTCACTCCGGGATCTCAAATTTCACATTTGGTCTCATACCGCACATTGGTACTACACGACCACCTTACATAGGAAGACTTACACTTCATTTGATCCCGTCATCACAACTCCACACATAACATTCCAGAATCGTAACTCACAATCGTAACGCACGATCTCGAGTCAACATCAATAACCCGTCACTCTTCCTCGTTAGGAACTCTGAATCCCTATTGAGGCCTAGCACGGTACACTCCGATACTTCGGTATACAATACACCATCGGATCTTCCTCGGGTGGCAGTAAAAACTCCCCCACTTAGGATTCATCTCCACATTCTCACCGCTAAGATGATAACATCCCGCGGAATTGTCATTCCATGCCACACATGACCATTCCTATCGTTGGTTATAAACACCATTCAGAGCCAACATACACATTCACTTGAAATGCCGTACACGCGACAACATCGCACCTTCATATCAAAAATCACAATCAACTGCCTTAATCATTCACAAAGCGAACTTCACCAAAGTCCTACATACGCCTCTAGGCATAGGCATATGCCACTCTGCTTAATCAGTCGTGCATCTCAGTCGAGATCACCCGATCTTCCACGCAACGAACCTTTATCAACAATTGCTCACTCTCATGGAGAAGAGTGACCAATCCGACACAATAATTCCATCAACTGCAATATTGACACTTCATCATAACCTTCGATCTAACCAACCATTAAGTCTATCATCAGCTCACCGGTCATCTTTACCCATCTATCACTTAAGAGCAACAAGATTCACTCATCCGTCACTTCATAAGAAGTATTTACCACAGTGCTCTTAAACTTCGACTTTCGCAACCGTCGAATTACTATCACCCGTTGATCACTATTACAATCTCCGATGCTTCCAAGGGTATCTCACGGGCACCCTAAGCACAAAGTGATCACACCATCACCGGAGTTGAATATCACACTAGCAGGTATAAGGGGGCACCTGACACAGTGTCATGTAGATTCCCACCACAATCTACCAAGATTTAGAAACTCGATCTTTGGGTTACATACACCCGGATGTCACCCATCTCTCGAAAATAATGACCCGAAGTCATACCTACCCGACAAACCTTACGGGTTATTGTCTCATTAAAAGTTACTAGCAATCACACGCTACTCGTAATTTCCACAAGGCCAAAATGACATAGCCTAACGAAACCTTTCATCCAACACTAAGGGGATGCTTGGAAACACCAAGTCTTACATCCTTCTACACCTCGATAAAAACCACCACTACAAGGGATATTCCATTAGGAATGTTACCCCATTAATCCACAATACACTAACATGTAACGACCCGGAAATTTCCGACCAAATTTAAACTCTAATCTCTATATGGTTCCGACACGATAAGCAAAAACCCTAAAGTTGACCCGCACTTTTTCGATCGTTCTATACTTATAAGATTAATATTTACATAAATTAAACCTTACCAACATGATAAGCAATCCAAATTGTTGAGACTTATGTTTTCGAAAAGAGTTTTACACAACGTTTGACCGTCTAGTTTGACCGATGATATCACGAACTATACAATATATGATAATTATACGTTTGTGTATATATATGTATATATACATATTTAACATGATCTAAGAATGTTTTAATATCTCATTTTGAATTAATAACAATAAGTTATAAGTATATTTTGAAACTACTAACTTAAGTTTTCAAAACGATAACCATACGTAACGTTATTTGACTTAAATACTTATGACCTATAATGTTTATACATATATCGTATAAGTAATGTATTTAATCACTTTTAAAGACTTAAATACATAAAACAATATAAGTATATTTACAAAAGATAGCTATATTTGAATCCTCGTTCCGTTTTCTCAAAGATTTCTATACGTATACCTAGGGTATATGTACCCGTATCATACGCAGCTTCTAGATGTATTTACTATTGGTATATACCAATAAAAATCTGCTCCTTAGCAGCCTTAAATGATTAAGAAATATGTGGAACCAACCATTTGTCAAGTAGCATGAATTATTTAGCAAGAAAACAAAGTTAGGTATTTTTTTTTCCTTTATAACCTAAAAACGTTTTTATGCTTGCACACCATTTTTTCACCCCATTTTCTTATACTTACACTTCCATTTCTCTCTCAAAATACTCTTAACTTCATACTTGATCATCTCCAAGCATTTTTCCCATCATTTAGCTTCAAAAACCTTACTTAAACACCATAAGAAAACCATACAAAAACACTTCAAGAAATCCTTCCAAGAACACAAACTTACTTCCAATCTTTCATCCAATTCCATCACCCTTTTGGTTCTAGCTTTTTACTCCTCTTTTACAGAAACCTTGTCCAAGGAACTTGAGGTAGTATCTATGTTCATAACCTTATTCGATTCATATATATATAGCTATCATATTTTGTGGTATACAATTTTAACAACAAGAACATAGTTTGAAAGTTTTCAAACTTGTTTGCAAACTAAATAGATCCTTCTAACTTAACTTTTAAAATACTTCAAGACCTGTAATATAACTTAAATATATGCTAACTTAACAAGGTATAACTTGGTTTTTCAAAGAATATCTTAAAAACTGTTTTTACGACGTCGGAGTGTAACCGGGGACTGTTTTGGGTTGGATAAATAAAAACTATCTTAAACTTTGAATTGGAGGTTTATGTTCTGGAAAAATGATTTTTACTATAAATATGTTAACACATAGAAATTTCATGATTTAATTCAAAGTATAAGTATTTTTAGAAAAATGGTCATTAAGTGTTATTTTTTTGTAACAAAAATGTTTAACTTCATAAGTTTCACTAAAGTTTCACCTATGCCGTGTGATTTTGAATACAAACCAAGGTATTTTCAGTTCATAGTCTTAAAGAGGGACTCGATCCAAGGAGATGGCAAGTTGAATCAACGAAAACGGATTTGTAACGAAGAAACTATGACCGAAACAAAATTGGTTATCCTAGACTTGTTTAACTTTGGGATTAATTGGGAAAAATTAAATAAATCACATATTTCTAAGATAACATGATATTTTATATATATGTACTTATAATTCAATTTTATATGGTTCAGGATCACCCGTAAACAACACGAGAAGATTAATCATAAGATCTCATGTTTGTACGCAACACGTCATTTGACAACACCGGTACTTTATGTACGCAACACGTCATTTGACAACACCGGTACCGTGGGTCAAGATTAATCTCGACCAATACATATACGATGGGGTTTTATTTATTTCGTTGGGGGTTTTATTTATTTCATTGCGGGTATATTAAACATCTAAAAATGAACCATTAAAATTGAATTACTAACAACGAGCTGCTAACTACGGACTAAGGAATTATTCAAAGTATTAAAAGTATAACAAGTATATATATGTGACGTTTGTTTAAAAAGAAAAGGTATTGATATATTATATATGGATAGGTTCGTGATATCAACCGGAGACCAAGTCAAATTATATATATCTTCAAGACGAAAGTGAGTATATAGTCCCACTTTTAAACTCTAAATATTTCGGGATGAGAATACATGTATTTTATGTTTTACGTTATGGACACAAGTAACTGAAAAATATATTCTACGTTGAGTTGTACCACTGGCATACTTCCCTGTAGCTTGGTAACTAATATTTACAGCGGTATTGTAAACGCGAATCCTGTTGATAGATCTATCGGGCCTGACAACCCCAACCGGACTGGACGACCAGTATTCAACGGTTGCACAGTACTTCGTTTCGTGACTACAATTGGTACAGTGTAGTAAGATTTCATATTAAAGGGAATATGCGACGTGATTAATTGTTAAGTATGGTTACCAAGTGCTCAACCACTTAGAATATTTTTATTAAAATGTTTATATATGAAATCTTGTGGTCTATATTTATATCGCTGTCGACATTAAACCTATATCTCACCAACTTTATGTTGACATTTTAAAGCATGTTATTCTCAGGTATGAATTAAGTCTTCCGCTGTGCATTATCTCGTACTAAGGATACTACTTGAGGCCATTAAGGACTTATATCATAAGGCGTTGCATTCGAGTCATTGAAGTTCATAGAGACTATTATTAAGTAAATGGCGGTTTAGGTCATTTGAATATTATGAAATGTCAGGCGAATATGTCAATTATGGATGTAACTATAGATTGTCTTTTAAGAATAAATGCAACGTTTGTAAGATGTATCATATAGAGGGCAAGTACCTCGCAATGTTATCAACTATTGTAATTCGTTTGTAATCAATATGGACAACGTCCGGATGATTAGTTTCGGATCCTTTCAGTTGGTATCAGAGCGTTGGTCTTAGCGAACCAGGCCTTGCATTAGTGTGTCTAACTAGTAGTTGTTAGGATACATTAAGTGAGTCTGGACTTTGACCGTGTCTGCCTGTCAAAAGTTTTGCTTATCAATCCTAGTCGGAAATCATCTGCTTATCATTCTTAGGGAACTGCCTGCTTATCATTCTTAAGTCTAGACACGTCTTACTGCATTTAGTGCATCGATAGTGTATAGACAAAATTCATATCCTAGCGTATCTGTTACTATAGACATTGCCTGACGTATTTCAAAGATTCTCCGTAATTCATGGGATTTTCATATTATATATACATATGTAAATTATGTATTGAAGAGTACCAAACCCAACTCCTATAATCTATTCCAAACCAAAAATTCATTTCTCCGACCATACAAGATGGATTCTTCATCCAGCTCAAATTCCTCCGACTTCGATAGCTTCGCCGATATGGATTTCCATTGGAGCTCCGAGAACAGCGTTACCGGAATGGATCAACCAATTTCCCATCATCCATTCTGGATGAATTGGGGATGGGTTCGTAATATACTAAATTTCTGGAGGCAAGAAGAAGGTGATCCATTCCATCCACCAAATTGTCCTCTTAACGATGAACCTGAAGCACTTACCGGCGAACCTATTCGAAACACCATTTTCTCGCTCATTTCTAGAGTATCTCGTCATGATTACATACTATCCCATATTTCAAATCTTGTTCATTCGCTCGTTCCAACCGTCAATCATCCCGGTATAATAGAAGAAGTCAACGAACTCCGTGCTCGGGTAGTGGTTTTGGAGAATATGGTGCGAAGGTTACAAACACCAACAGCAGCACCAGCAGCATAATCCGTACTACCATCGTCAACGCCGAAAGTACCTTTATCACCCCAATCACAACCGCGCCTTAAATCTCAACATCACAATCTGTATCTCGAATATCAACATCACACGACTCAATATCTGTACTTCGAGTATGATCTTCGTTCTATATATCGTTCTACATCGATTATCTTCGCTTTACGTATCGTATGACGATTATGTAATTTCTAAAGTCTTAGAGATTATGTAACCTAGAATTAACGATAAATCAAATGAGTTTAATATCTTATTGACTCATTAAATCTATGATTATCTCTGAAGAAAATATATATGCAAGTATATTTTCATAAAGATAGTAATTAAAAATTCCTTCGTACAAACTATTAATGATGAAAATATTTTAACGGGTGGGTAGTACCCGAGGAATATTTAGAATTCACATTAATAAGTTATATTGTACATTCTTGAATCTGATTCAACGGTTATCTATTATCTTACTTACAACCACCGATATTCGTATCCGCTCACCCCAGAATAACCATTTTCAATCAAATTTCATATTCGGATTTTGACCTACCAGAATCCAACAAGTGGCATAAAGAAGAAAACATTGGACAAAATAAAAAAAAAAATTGTTAGAAACACACGATTTAACTAATTAAAAATCTATTAAGGATTCCACGCTAACTGTTCCGGCTAACTCTGGACAATTAAAATGAATTAAAATGTTGATTGTAACATATGAAGCTAAACAATTCTTCAAGCTTGCCACTTGATTTTATCTTAAACCTCATTCGTAACTTGACGATTACAATTCGCATTCAAATCCTTTCATGATTCCTGAAAACACCTCGACCGAGAAGTTGAACCCGCCGCACCTTGCCTACGGAATGAAGATTTATACATACAGTTATACACCTGAAGAACTCTCGAACCCAAATTCATAATTTAACACATAACGTATTGAATCCTTTGCCATTTATTAGCAAGAACAACCCTACAATTCCTTTTCAAGAAGCTAATTTTGTCACAGCTCCACTTAGACTTTTCAGTGAGATTATTTCTATTATAATCATGATATTTATACCTTGTCCTTTCGCCGTCATTATCGGAAAACCTTTTATATCCCTCGACAACATCAACAGGTGCACCAGCAGATCGTTATCCTTTTGGCGAAATCAACAATCAGTATTTTGAAAATCTCGCGGAACTTCTTCCATCATATCTATAATGTCTATCCCTAAGAATTTCATAATCTGAACGTGAAGTTTCTGAAAAACACCCGGGACTATGAAATAGTTCTTGAAATGCTAACAAAGCAGCAAAAACTGTAAACGACTTTAACGGTCAAAAGTTTGATGACAAAGAATAGTAAGGTGGTAAAGCTAAAAAAAAAAAAAAAAGTTTGGAACTAGAAAACGGATGAAGCAAAGTATGAAAGAGGCTGTGGATAAATCACAGGGACTGAACCTGCTCTCAAAGAATACAAACGATTCCGTACCTGCTGAAACCGTCAGTAAGAACCCTACTCTTTATTCAAAACCTTGCCCGGATGATATTTTTCATCATCATCTTATCTTAGATATTATAAGATATCTTCATATCATTCGTTATACATATTTTTCATATTTCTGGAGATATTTTTACAACTATTCCTATCTGCGATCATTTATCTCTCCGTAACATCTGCGTTACAATATAAAAGAAACTGTGTTAATTTCTAAATTCTGAAACCTCCGAGATTAAAATATAAATGATTTGAAGTAGTGTTGGGAACTGATGCATGAATTAGTATAATATAATGAAACTTGATCAACTTCATTATATTACAGTAAGTCATGTTAAGTTTCTAATGGAATGTGATGATTCACAGTACCGTCATCATGTGCCATGTTACACGGCTCTTACATTCTATCAAGTCTCCAAACATATTAGAACGTATCACCTTGATAGTTCTATTTTTCCGGAATATTCGAGTAATTTAACGAATCAAGATCGTGCCATTACAATTTCATTCTAAAACCAATAGCTAGGTTCATTCCAAATTTCCTACCTACGAATTTCGGACCATTGTTCGCTTGGCTCGAGGACAGGAAGAAGAAACGAAGGGACAAAACCTCAGAATAGAAATAGGAACATAAACCACAGCAAATAAGAGAGAGCATTAACTGTGGATGACAATGATTTTAAGGGACGGGAGTAGGAACATCGAAATATAAGGGAAGGTATAAAACCTAACAACAACCCCGAAACTACAAACCGTGCATATCAATACGTATTGCAACGTAAAGGCACGGGAGAATTAAAAACATTATAATTCCAAGGAAAGGATAAAAGAGAATAGATTCTTCTGGTGATAGATGAAAAAGAAGAATGAAAGATATGAAAGTTAGAAATATAACAAGGATTAGAATGGGATGGAGCATATTAGCGAATGTCTTAAAGTAGAAACTAAAGAGAAAGAATAGAAGATGTGGGAAGAAAGAAAGGGAAGGAGGTAAATTTATAGTGAAATATTCGACAAAGAAATCAAAACAGATTGCCGCGTTAAATCAAAGAAGATCCTGATCGCCGCAAAACTAAATCTTATTACATAAGATTTTCTTTAAAACCCTTAAATCCCGAAAATCGATCATAATCACGTCATCGGTTACAACAATTCTATATTTACTCATTTCACTCTTTTGTGATAGCTTCGCTCGTGCGTCTCACATAACCGAATCGTTTTATCTAAATCTTTCAATAATGATAAAATTTCATTATTACCTCATATTCGTCATGAAAACATTCCTATTGTTATTTATGACAACCTCTACCAAATTTCGAGGACGAAATTTCTTTAACGGGTGGGTACTGTAACGACCCGGAAATTTCCGACCAAATTTAAACTCTAATCTCTATATGGTTCCGACACGATAAGCAAAAACCCTAAAGTTGACCCGCACTTTTTCGATCGTTCTATACTTATAAGATTAATATTTACATAAATTAAACCTTACCAACATGATAAGCAATCCAAATTGTTGAGACTTATGTTTTCGAAAAGAGTTTTACACAACGTTTGACCGTCTAGTTTGACCGATGATATCACGAACTATACAATATATGATAATTATACGTTTGTGTATATATATGTATATATACATATTTAACATGATCTAAGAATGTTTTAATATCTCATTTTGTATTAATAACAATAAGTTATAAGTATATTTTGAAACTACTAACTTAAGTTTTCAAAACGATAACCATACGTAACGTTATTTGACTTAAATACTTATGACCTATAATGTTTATACATATATCGTATAAGTAATGTATTTAATCACTTTTAAAGACTTAAATACATAAAACAATATAAGTATATTTACAAAAGATAGCTATATTTGAATCCTCGTTCCGTTTTCTCAAAGATTTCTATACGTATACCTAGGGTATATGTACCCGTATCATACGCAGCTTCTAGATGTATTTACTATTGGTATATACCAATAAAAATCTGCTCCTTAGCAGCCTTAAATGATTAAGAAATATGTGGAACCAACCATTTGTCAAGTAGCATGAATTATTTAGCAAGAAAACAAAGTTAGGTATTTTTTTTTCCTTTATAACCTAAAAACGTTTTTATGCTTGCACACCATTTTTTCACCCCATTTTCTTATACTTACACTTCCATTTCTCTCTCAAAATACTCTTAACTTCATACTTGATCATCTCCAAGCATTTTCCCCATCATTTAGCTTCAAAAACCTTACTTAAACACCATAAGAAAACCATACAAAAACACTTCAAGAAATCCTTCCAAGAACACAAACTTACTTCCAATCTTTCATCCAATTCCATCACCCTTTTGGTTCTAGCTTTTTACTCCTCTTTTACAGAAACCTTGTCCAAGGAACTTGAGGTAGTATCTATGTTCATAACCTTATTCGATTCATATATATATAGCTATCATATTTTGTGGTATACAATTTTAACAACAAGAACATAGTTTGAAAGTTTTCAAACTTGTTTGCAAACTAAATAGATCCTTCTAACTTAACTTTTAAAATACTTCAAGACCTGTAATATAACTTAAATATATGCTAACTTAACAAGGTATAACTTGATTTTTCAAAGAATATCTTAAAAACTGTTTTTACGACGTCGGAGTGTAACCGGGGACTGTTTTGGGTTGGATAAATAAAAACTATCTTAAACTTTGAATTGGAGGTTTATGTTCTGGAAAAATGATTTTTACTATAAATATGTTAACACATAGAAATTTCATGATTTAATTCAAAGTATAAGTATTTTTAGAAAAATGGTCATTAAGTGTTATTTTTTTGTAACAAAAATGTTTAACTTCATAAGTTTCACTAAAGTTTCACCTATGCCGTGTGATTTTGAATACAAACCAAGGTATTTTCAGTTCATAGTCTTAAAGAGGGACTCGATCCAAGGAGATGGCAAGTTGAATCAACGAAAACGGATTTGTAACGAAGAAACTATGACCGAAACAAAATTGGTTATCCTAGACTTGTTTAACTTCGGGATTAATTGGGAAAAATTAAATAAATCACATATTTCTAAGATAACATGATATTTTATATATATGTACTTATAATTCAATTTTATATGGTTCAGGATCACCCGTAAACAACACGAGAAGATTAATCATAAGATCCCATGTTTGTACGCAACACGTCATTTGACAACACCGGTACTTTATGTACGCAACACGTCATTTGACAACACCGGTACCGTGGGTCAAGATTAATCTCGACCAATACATATACGATGGGGTTTTATTTATTTCGTTGGGGGTTTTATTTATTTCATTGCGGGTATATTAAACATCTAAAAATGAACCATTAAAATTGAATTACTAACAACGAGCTGCTAACTACGGACTAAGGAATTATTCAAAGTATTAAAAGTATAACAAGTATATATATGTGACGTTTGTTTAAAAAGAAAAGGTATTGATATATTATATATGGATAGGTTCGTGATATCAACCGGAGACCAAGTCAAATTATATATATCTTCAAGACGAAAGTGAGTATATAGTCCCACTTTTAAACTCTAAATATTTCGGGATGAGAATACATGTATTTTATGTTTTACGTTATGGACACAAGTAACTGAAAAATATATTCTACGTTGAGTTGTACCACTGGCATACTTCCCTGTAGCTTGGTAACTAATATTTACAGCGGTATTGTAAACGCGAATCCTGTTGATAGATCTATCGGGCCTGACAACCCCAACCGGACTGGACGACCAGTATTCAACGGTTGCACAGTACTTCGTTTCGTGACTACAATTGGTACAGTGTAGTAAGATTTCATATTAAAGGGAATATGCGACGTGATTAATTGTTAAGTATGGTTACCAAGTGCTCAACCACTTAGAATATTTTTATTAAAATGTTTATATATGAAATCTTGTGGTCTATATTTATATCGCTGTCGACATTAAACCTATATCTCACCAACTTTATGTTGACATTTTAAAGCATGTTATTCTCAGGTATGAATTAAGTCTTCCGCTGTGCATTATCTCGTACTAAGGATACTACTTGAGGCCATTAAGGACTTATATCATAAGGCGTTGCATTCGAGTCATTGAAGTTCATAGAGACTATTATTAAGTAAATGGCGGTTTAGGTCATTTGAATATTATGAAATGTCAGGCGAATATGTCAATTATGGATGTAACTATAGATTGTCTTTTAAGAATAAATGCAACGTTTGTAAGATGTATCATATAGAGGGCAAGTACCTCGCAATGTTATCAACTATTGTAATTCGTTTGTAATCAATATGGACAACGTCCGGATGATTAGTTTCGGATCCTTTCATAACACAACCATTGTCATATGGGTCCCACTCACATGAGTTTAATGACCCGAAGACTCCTCGATTCGCCAATTTCAAGGCGACCCACAACTAGAATCCTTAAATGATTCTCTAACCACACACTCTACCAAGTGTAACCTAATTCTACAATCATTAGACTCATTACATCCCATTACAGAATTCAAGTCCTCGACGCACACATGCACACACTAATCGGTCATCCAAGTTACGATGGGTAACTACAACCAATCACAATCTCAACAATGCACTCGCTACCTAGGGTGACTAAGCACGCCCTAAACTCGTGAGTTTGCTCACTCACCTTAACTAACCGAGTCCACCGTAACACCTCTCGACTCACAAAGAACATGATGTGACAACAAGCACATCACCCAAGACCACTATATCGTAGGAACCAATAAAAGATTCCTAACTTGTCCCGATTCTACCACAACCATGCCACGTTTCCTCCGCTCGGTACTTGTCATGTCATGCTTGGTGTCAAGATACACGGTTGTAATAATGGTGATCAGTCACTATTACAATTGCGTACCTTACCATTTTCACATGGTCACGCAAAGTACTTTACCCGGACTGACGCGACATTCACACAAAATAACACGCGATAACTCCTAGTACCCGAATGACCATAGTCCTTACCGCGAACTTGATCACTCAACCACCAAATATCTGAATCTCTCTGATAGATTCTTCCCTAGGACACCGCACCAAATAGATACATGTATATATACACCAATATACAATATAATAATAAATGTACACAAGTCAGCAACAAGTCAACCTACAACCTAGGTGACTATCACTGAAACAACGTTCGAGTTCGCTTACTTACATTAGGCACTAGCTATCTAAGGCACTAATTTACACGCGAAATAAGGCCCCACATAAGCACACTTTGGACAAACGCAAGTCCTAGTTAGTCACCTACTCTAAGGCACTAACAAATCTCAATCCGACCCGTATTCCTACAAGTCCCGCAAATAACGCACATCCGTCAAAAGTCTAAGACTAGGCACCTATCCCAAGGTCACATAATTCCCTTCGACTATGCTCTGATACCACTTGAAATAACCCCAATCCGTTTAACCAAAAACGGAGTACATTTTTTTTTATTATGGTCCCATGAATACAATACATTTTCAACTTTGTTTTAATCAAAACATAACTTCGTAATTATATGTTTAACAATCTATCATGACCCTTGGTACACAAATTACACTTTACAAAATCATTTGTAATAATGACCCGATCACAAGAAATACGGGTTAATATACAATTACCCAACCCAATACTAAGAGCATAATCCCGGGGACTGCCAAATCCCCAATCCGCGTCCAAAACTCCAAAAGCTACCCCATCGAGCCCAGGCGCTCCTATACGTCTAGTCTAACGACTAGCTAACTTCACATACACAATACCTGTAAAAAGGTAAACAACGAGAGGGGTATGCTTAACGCTTAGTGAATGCAATAATTATACATATACATATATAATCTACTTACTTGCAATCACTTACACATTACCGCATACAAGCTAGCAATTCAATAACTATGCAAACATCATGCATAAACCAATATCCGCAATTCACAATAAGCTAGCAACACCAATAGCATATAGTTCACAATTTAATATGCTAATACAATATTCACACAACCATGGTTAACCAATCATACTAGGGAACGGTACTCGTAAAAGACCATCGGAGTTCATAACATCCATTAGTGTTACTTAATCACCGCGTAATCACTAATCCCCCGGGTGATGTCTTGAACACCGCGACTAACTCACCACCATGACAATGTGGCATCTTGAACACCGCGACGATTCCACATGTCAATCAAAACAATGAGTGGTGTCTTGAACACCGCGACAATTCCATTCCCATGATAATGTGGTGTCTTGAACACCACGACAATTCCACATGTCAATCAAAACAATGAGTGGTGTCTAGAACACCGTGACAATTCCACTCCCATGACAATGTGGTGTCTTGAACACCGCGACAATTCCACATGTCAATCAAAACAATGAGTGGTGTCTTAAACACCGCGACAATACTACTCATTACGTAGAATGTGGTTTCTTAAACACCGCGACAATACCACATTCATACTACACAAATAAATACATTATATACGTACACGCATAATTATTTCACTCACCTTAGAATGCCCGCATAAGTCATGTACAACATGATCTTCATCCTCAAATCCGAGCAAGTAACCACCTATATCACACATAGGTACAATATACACATAAATAGCCACTCTCTAAAAGAGAACTCGACACAAACATCCCTTAGCTGAGGGATCACACCTTGCTCGCCAAAACCCGCCCATTTAATCACCTAATGGACACAAACTAATTACCACGTCGGGTGGTAATTCAAACCAACACAACAAAGTACGATTTAACCTCAAATCATACTTTACACCAATTAGACCAAACCTAGGTCTTAACACTAAATTACTACTTATGTAGTAATCATTTCAAACGCCAATTACACCAAAACCCCAACACGTGCAATATTGACCCATATTGCATTTGACCGCGTTTGACTTTTTGTTAAAATGTCATTTTAACCTAAAAACACTTCCCACGATTACTTTCATTCAAAAACGCCATTTAACACTTAACAAAAGTGTTTAACATCCATTTAATCCAAATTAGTGTCATCATCAATTTTGACCCAATTCAAATTACCCATTTTGACCAAAGTCATAAAAACGCCCAAACTAACCAATAATCACTAACACAAGTGAAAATGGCCCTAATACACCAATTAAATCAAATCACAAGTGTTAAACACTTAACTTACCCAATTTGACACATAAACCCAAATTTTGAACCATTTCAAAATTAGTCAACCAAATACACTCAAATGTGTTTCAATACTTCCATAATCAGTAAACTAAGTGATTACACCCAAAATCAAAGCCTAATCATGGTCCAAACTTCAATCAACCCAAAACCCGATAAATATCAAAAATAACTAGTTTTCATAAACCCACTTCATCATCTAAATGGGTTTTACAACTAAAAAGCTCAAAACCCTAACTTGAATATCAAATCATAAAGATGAATTTTGGAGTTAGAACTTACCAATACTACCACAACGTAGCCGTGAATGAGGAGAACAACTTTAATACTTGAGGTTTGACCCGAAACACTGTTCTTCTTCTCCAAATGGAGCTCTCTCTCTAAACTCTATCCTCTCTCTCTAGTGTTGAAGATGAGAGTGTTTGGTGTGTGAATGAGGATAAGATTGAGATTGGATCAGTTTTAGTGGCTCAAAACTGACCCTCAAGTGAAAAGACTCAAATATCCCTCAAAAACCCCAAATTTAAGGTTAAATTCGTAACCTGTCAGCACCAAATATTACGGCCGTAATCCACAAAATTGCGGCCATAATCCCCAATATTATGGCCGTAATCCTCAATGTTATGGGCGTAACTTGGCTGTTTTCAGAAACATGTCTTCCTGCTCAAAAGTTGCGGCTGTAAGGCCATAAATTGCAGCCGTAAGTTTTGGTTTTCAGGCCCTTTTTCATTTTATGACTAGATTAAACAAACGTGGCTAAAGTCAAATACAATAAAGATCGAATATGCACCTTTGGACTTCGTATGTTGACCAAACAACATGCCAAAAGAAAAACGGGGTGTTACATGAAGCTCCGGTGTTGGTGTTACTGGAGGGTGTCGATGATATGACTGTGTATTGTGATGCTTCTATTAATGGGATTGGTTGTGTTCTTATGCAAAGGGGTAGGGTCATTGCTTACGCCTCAAGACAATTGAAAGAACAAGAGAAGAACTACCCGACTCATGATCTTGAGTTCCCGGTGGTGGTTCATGCCCTTAAAATTTGGTGCCATTATCTTTATGGTGTTAAAATCACGATTTATATGGATCACAAGAGTTTGAAATATCTCTTTAATCAAAGGGAGTTGAACAACCGGCAACATTGGTGGATTCATTTATTGAAAAACTATGATTGCGAGACACATTACCATTCGGGTAATGCTAATGTTGATACAGTCGCGTTGAGTTGGAAGAATCAATATCCGGCGATACGAGTGGAATCTTAAGGTATGCCGATTACTAACGATTTCCTCATAAAGCTTGGTGAGAATCAAAACGAGGCCTTTCTTAATAATAAGTTCGAAGCGCGAATTCAAGGGAAACCAGAGTCTATTGAATTATGCTCGCACGGGTTGTTGTCGTTTCAAGGAAGAATCTGGGTGCCGAAAATGGGTGGGTACCGACAAGTGCTTCTCGGTAAGGCACATAATTCAAAGTATTCTATCCATCCAGGGGCGACTAAGATATATCTTGATATAAAGAAAGAATATTGGTGGCCCAGCATGAAGCGAGACATCATTAAATATGTCGAGAAATGCGTTACATATTTGCAAGTTAAGGCCGAGCACCAAAAGCCCTATGGTATGTTGCAATCGTTAGAAATTCCCAAGTGGAAATGGGAGCATATTACCATGGATTTTATCACTAAGTTTCCAAAGACGACGAGAACCTAATACGATACTATTTGGGTAATCGTTGATAGATTGACGAAAAGTTCGTTGTTTCTTCCTATTCGGGAGACAATTTCATCGGATACATTGGAAAGATTGTTCATTAAAGATATGATATCGAGATACGGGGTTTCGGCGTTGATTGTTTCGGATCGAGATACGCGTTTTAATCCTCAATTTTTTGGGGTAAGTTTCATGAGGAGATGGGTATTCAATTGAAAATGAGCACCGCTTATCATCCTCAAATGTATGGTCAAAGCGAACGGACCATTCAAACCTTGGAAGATATGCTACGGGCTTGTGTTATCAATTTTGGTGGTAATTGGGACGAGTATTTACCTTTGGTGGAGTTTCATACAATAATAGTTTCCATGCGAGTATTGGAATGCCACCATATGAGATGCCTTATATATATATATATATATATATATATATATATATATATATATATATATATATATATATATATATATATATATATATATATATATATATATATATATAAAGAAGGTGTCGAACCCCGATTTGTTGGGGTGAGGTAGGTCAACATAAGATTAGAAGTACCGATTTGGTTCAAGAGACGAATCAAAAGATTGAGATGATTCGGGCTCGTATTAAGGTCGCGCAAGATAGATAAAAATCATATGCGGATAAACGAAGAGGACCGATCGAGTTTCAAGAAGGTGATATGGTAATGCTTAGAGTGTCGCCATGGTGGGTGTGATTCGGTTCCGAAAGAGGGGAAAACTTGCTCCTCGGTTTACTGGACCTTTTAAAATTTTGGCACTTGTTGGTGAGGCTGCTTACTGATTGGAATTACCCGAAGAGCTTGCTGGGATCATAACACATTTCATGTTTCCTACCTTCGTAAGTGTCTTACGGATGACTCGGCGTGGGTTCCATTGGATGAAATTACTCTAAATAAAAAACTTGAGTATGTGGAGGAACCGGTAGCGATTCTTGATGAGAAGATTAAGGTAATGCATAATAAGAATGTTAAGACCTATAAGTTGCAATGGCGGCATCGAAAAGGGTCAGAGATTACTTGGGAATGGAGGAGTTCGTACTGGAGTATCTTCCTTCGATACACGCAGCTTAGATCACGGGGATACGATCCGATCCAAGTGGGGGAGAATTATAACATTCTGGTCCCAGTCACAGCATAGTGGAGCGTCGCACCACTAGCTTGCGCGCCGCTCCTACTAGCGGGAACTGTTGCTATTTTGTAAAAAATTAAAATAAGACGGACTAGGGTGCAATATTTCATGGGAACGGATTAGGGTCCATAAAACTGACATAGGTCAGTCCATTTCTTCATTTCCACTCCATCCAAACATCAAACTTAGAGAGAGAAGAAATTGTAGTTAGAGAAAGCTTCATTCTGTGAAGAAGAAGCCAATCCATCCCTAAATTGAAGTTCAATCTAGGTGTAGCTGCTATCTAGCCTTAATCTACATTGTGGTAAACCCTAAATCCGAGTTATTGTGTTTAATTTAGTGTATGGGTTAGGGTTTGGGGTTGGTGTTGAATCTAAGACCTATTTCCTTGTGAAATTAGGGTTCTTGGGGGTGTAAATTGGGTGAGTAAACTCTATTTAGTTGAAACAACCCAACCCGTATTCCATACGATAAATTTTTTTTTTATGCACATTTACGCGCCAATTAAATATGTAAACCATTCCACAAGTTCCATTTAAAACGTACCACAAATTAAATGTTTACAAGGCACGAGGGCCATTAATTAAGTTTAATATAAGTTCGACCCACTACAAATGATAGTTTATAATTCAAACGATACTTCGAGCTTGGTTTGGGACTAAACTATCCAAAACGTTAGGTCAACTTCCAAAAGCTTCGCAATAATCCAACACGGGGAACTAGTATCCAATAACCCCCTTCCCTTTGTCCGCGCCTGCATCTAAAAAGATAAACAACGAGAGGGGTAATCTAATGCTTAGTGAATGCAATAATTATACATGTTCATATACAACCTACTTACTTTTAATCACTTACACAATACTGTACACAAGCTAGCAATTCGACAACTATGCAAACATTAAGCATAAACCAAGATCCGCAATTCACAAGAAGCTAGCATCGATAATAGCATATAGTTCACAATTTAATATGCTAAATACACATTCGCACAACCATGGTTAACCAATCGTACAAGGGAACGGTACTCGTAAAAGACCATCGGAGTTCATAACATCCATTAGTGTTACTTAATCACGCGTAATCACTAATCCCCCGGGTGATGTCTTGAACAACGCGACTAACTCACCCCCATGACAATGTGGCGTCTTGAACACCGCGACGATTCCACGTGTCAATCAAAACAATGAGTGGTGCCTTGAACACCACGGCATCCACTCCCATGACATTGTGGTGTCTTAAACACCGCGACAATACCACATGTCAATCAAACAATAAGTAGTGTCTTGAACACCGCGACAATACTACTCGTTACTTAGAATGTGGTGTCTTGAACACCGAGACAATTCCACATTCATACCACACAAATAAATACATTATATACGTACACGCATAATTATTCCACTCACCTTGAGACAAGGATGATGAGTATGCACTTTCGAACTTCCAAGCAATGTACCTAATACATTAAGTACACTTTCAATACACAAACTAGTGGAACTAGCCACATTACTTACACTTGAGCATTTAATGACCCAATTTGCATTAAATAACTCCACTACACCAAAACCGCCCTTAATTGGCCAAGACACATGTTAAATCACTAAAACTAGTGATTTAAAGTCTACTAACTTAAACCAACACAAACTTAGGGTAATTCATACCCATTTCACCCAAACTAGGTCAACATTACTAGTTTGACCCATTTCAACACTTAATACCTACAAATTTGGTCAACTTAACCCATTTACCATTCTTTCAACATTTAACAAGTGTTTTAGTGCTTAACAACACAACTAACACTTACAAATCTCATTTCATTTGACCAAAACCCTAGATTGTAGCTATTAGGGTTTTCCTTTCATCAACATAACCCAAATCCACCCATATTACCCCAAATGGGTCTTACAAGTTCCAAATGAACCAAACCCTAGCACAAATTAATTAAAACTCAAAATATGGAGTTAAGACTTACCAACACTATCCTCTTGTAGCTAAGAACAAGGAGAACAACTTTAATTCTTGCTCCAAGATTTGATTCACAAATCTCCACTCTCAAATCTCACTTTGAATTCAATTGGGTTTTATGTTTTGAGAGGAAATAGAGAAAGAAAATGGAAAAGAAATGAATAAGAATGGATAAGTGGTTGAGATTTAATGTCCCAATCAGGTCTATACGCGAAAAGACGGAACTACCCTTAATTTAAAACTCAAAATATCAAGAAAATCATCAAAATCCCGTCCCCAGCCGCAAATTGCGCCTGCTGGCCGCAATTTACGCCCAGGCCGCAAAAACGGCCGCCCAAATGCGCCCATTTGGGTCCTGAATGTATTTTTGACCCCCAGCCAGCCGCAAATTGCGCCTGGCAGCCGCAATTTGCGTCTGGCACACTTTTTCCCGGTTTTTGAACTTGTTTTGGTCGTAACTTTATGACCGTAACTCCGTTTTCGATGAATCAAATATCGTTGGAAACGTAATAAGATTTCCTTTCTAATGGTAAGGTTTTAAAACATCAACTCAAACTTTATTTGAGGTCGAAAAGGTACGTACACACCTTGTAACTCAAACAACGTCCAGTTTTCTTCGACATACGAACAAGTAACACGTGCATGCTTGGTATCCTTCATACACGCATCGTACAAACATCTTTATACAATTATACAACTAAGTAAGAACATTCTGAAGATCAATTACGTACCTCGGACATGTATGAAGAAAAACGGGATGTTACAACTCTCCCCCACTTGAATCGGAGCGCGTCCTCGCGATCCAAGCCGCATGACAAGCTGGAAGATAAACCAAGACAAACTCTTCGGATTCCCACGTAAACTCGGAACCCTTTCGATGTTGCCATTGCACCTTGTAAGTCCTAACTTCTTTGTTACGCAACAATTTAACCTTTTCATCAAGAATGTTTATCGGCTCTTCAACGTATTCTAGCTTATTATTCAACGTAATTTCATCTAACGGCACCCAAGTCGAGTCATCCGCAAGACACCTACGGAGATGGGAAACATGAAACGTGTTATGGATCCCCGCAAGCTCTTCGGGCAACTCTAGTCTATAGGCAACCTCGCCAACACGTTCCAAAACCTTGAAAGGACCAATAAATCGAGGAGCTAACTTTCCTCACTTTCGAAACCGAATAACACCCTTCCATGGAGAAACCTTAAGCATCACCATGTCACCTTCTTGAAATTCGATCGTTCTTCTAACTTTATCGGCATAAGATTTTTTCCTATCATGCGCCGCCTTAAGTCGAGCCCGAATCATCTCAATCTTACTATTCGTCTCTAAAACCAAATCGGTACTCCCGATTTCACGTTGACCCACTTCACCCCAACAAATAGGAGTTCGACACCTACGCCCATAAAGCATCTCATAAGGTGGCATTCCAATACTAGTGTGGTAACTATTATTGTACGAGAATTACACCAATGGTAAGTGCTCATCCCAACTACCACCGAAATCAATAACACATGCCCTTAACATATCCTCCAACGTTTGATTCGTACGCTCAGTTTGACCGTCCGTTTGAGGATGATACGCCGTGCTCATTTTCAATTGAGTACCCATATCTTCATGAAACTTATTCCAAAACCGAGACGTAAAACGAGTATCTCGATCCGAAACAATAGATATAGGAACCCCATGCCTCGATATCACCTCCTTGATAAACAACTTAGACAATGTCTCCGACGATATCGTTTCCCGAATGGGAAGAAATAAAGCACTCTTCGTCAATCTATCAACTATCACCCAAATCGTATCATATTGGGTTCTCGCCATTTTTGGTAATTTGGTAATGAAGTCCATGGTAATGTGCTCCCATTTCCATTTCGGGACTTCCAATGGTTGTAACTTACCGTACGGCTTTTGGTGTTCGGCTTTAACTTGCAAACACGTGACGCATTGTTCAACATACTTAACAACATCGCGTTTCATGCCGGGCCACCAATAATCTTTCTTCAAGTCAAGGTACATCTTTGTTGCACCCAGATGAATGGAATATTTTGACTTATGTGCTTTGTCAAGTAGCAATTCTCGGTTACCACCCATCTTAGGCACCCACACTCTTCCTTGAAAGGACAACAAACTATGCGGGCCTAACGTAATAGACTCCGTTTGCCCCACAATCCGCTCTTCATGCTTGTTGTGAACGAAAGCTTCAATTTGAATTTCACCAAGCTTTACAAGAAAATCGTTAGTAATAATCATGCGTAACGATCCTACTCGTATCGCCGGATGTTGACTCTTTCTACTTAACGCATCCGCGACCACGTTCGCCTTACCCGGATGATAAAGTATCTCACAGTCATAATCCTTTACCACATCCATCCACCTACGTTGATGATAATTCAAATCTCGTTGATTAAAGAGATGTTTCAAACTCTTGTGATCCGAATAAATCGTACACTTGACCCCATACAAGTAGTGGCGCCAAATTTTTAACGCATGAACTACCGCCGCCAATTCAAGATCATGAGTCGGGTATCTCTTTTCATGTTCCTTCAATTGTCGAGAGGCGTAAGCAATGACCTAACCCCTTTGCATTAGAACACACCCGAGCCCATTTAAAGAAGCATCACAATAAACCGTCATGTCTTCTACTCCTTCCGGCAATACTAAAACCGGAGCTTGACACAACTTCTCTTTTAACAATTGAAAAGCAATTTCTTGCTCATTTTCCCAATTGAACCTTACGTTCTTCCTTGTCAACTTCGTCAAAGGAGAAGCAATCTTAGAAAAGTCTTGGATAAACCGATGATAATAACCGGCTAATCCGACAAAACTTCGAATTTCCGTAGGCGTAGTCGGTTTTCCCCAACTCTTTACCGTCTCAATCTTCCCCGGATCTACTTGGATTCCTTCTTTATTCATGATATGGCCAAGGAATTGAACTTCCCTAAGCCAAAATTCACATTTGGAGAATTTTGCATACAACTTTTCCTTCCGCAAAGTCTTCAATACTTCACGCAAATGGTGCTCATGTTCCTTCATACTCTTAGAATAAACCAATATGTCATCAATGAACACAATTACCGACTTGTCCAACATAGGTTGGCACACTCGGTTCATTAGATCCATGAATGCCACCGATGCATTCGTAAGACCAAAAGGCATAACCACAAACTCAAAATGCCCATAACGCGTTCGAAAAGCCTTTTTCTCTATGTCTTCCTCACGGACCCGTACTTGATGATAGCCGGACCGTAAGTCAATCTTAGAAAAATACGTTGCACCTTGGAGTTGGTCAAACAAATCGTCAATCCGAGGCAATGGATAACGATTCTTGATCATCACTTTGTTCTACTCCCGATAATCGATGCACATCCGCATACTACCGTCTTTCTTCTTCACGAATAAAACCGGAGTACCCCATGGCGAGGAACTCGGTCGAATAAAACCATTTTCGAGCAATTCTTGGGTTTGATTTAACAACTCTTGCATTTCAGTCGGTGCTAAACGATAAGGAGTTTTAGCAATGGGGGTAGCCCCTGGAACCAACTCAATGCGAAATTCAACTTGCCTTTCCGCCGGGACACCTGGTAACTCATCCGAAAAAACGACTTCAAATTCGTTAACCACCGGAATTTCATGAATGGGTGGTGGCTCATCACGAGTATCAACTACATGGGCAAGAAAAGCCATGCCACCACTAACAAGGAAACGTCGTGCCCGTGTAAAAGTGCATATCGGCACAAGTCTTCTTCGCTTATCGCCATGAATAATTAATTCTCCCCCACTTGAGGTCTTTACAAGAATGAATTTATCATGGCATGCAATATCTGCTCTATTACGATCGAGCCAATCCATACCAACAACAATATCAAAATCACCCAAAGTCATCGGAATGAGATCGATTTCAAAGGTTTCGGTACCAAACACAACATTACAATTTTTACAAACATCAACCCCTAGCACCGTTTTACCATCCGCTATTTCGACTTCTACCGGATGACTTAACTTAGCTAGCGGTTTATTCAACTTAGGCACAAATCTTGGAGACACAAACGACAAGTTAGCACCACTATCAAAAAGTATACGTGCCGGACTAGAGTTAACCATGAAAGTACCTGAGACGACTTCATTTGATTGTTTGGCTTCTTCATTCGTCATCAAGTAGTTGCGACCCCTAGCCGTACCCGCCGCTTTCTCCAATTTCTTAACATGATCATTGTTCAAATTGGGACATTCCGGCCGCTTATGCCCTTCTTTACCACAATTATAACAAGTGAGTTTGGTTGTAGAAGGAGGGTTGGTGCAATCACGGGCCATGTGTCCTTTTCATCCACAATTGTGGCAAGAATAACGGAACTCTCCGGGAACACTTTTCTTCACACTACCGACACTCTCGGTTGCGCCCTTACTCTTCTTGTTCGAATGACTTGTAGCTTCGAACTTCCTCTTGCCAAAAGTAAAGCCACTCTTTCTTAACACGAGAGCCTCAAAACCTTTGGCCATATTAAACAACTCATCGAAACTCTTCACCACGTTCACACTAATCTTCTCTTGATAACTATCATTCAAGATTCAATAGAAATCTTCTTTCAACATTTTATCATTCCCGACATACTCCGGGCAAAATTGGGTCTTGGACAAAAACACGGATTTGAGAGTGTTCAAATCCATCGACCCTTGCCTCAAGGAACGTAACTCGTCCTTAAGCCTAGTAAGATCGGCCGGAGTTCGGTATTCATCGAAAAACTCTTTCTTGAATTCATCCCAAGTGAATTCCATGCATTGCTCTTTGCCATAAAGTTGGATCTTCGCGTCCCACCACAATTTAGCATCGCCCCTCAACATACTACACCCGTACCTTGTCTTTTTATCGAGAGGACATTCACAAGTACGGAAAGCCCCCTCCATATCGGAGATCCATCGGGCACTCTTAAGAGGGTCTCTTTCACCTTCAAAGGTGGGAGGTTGAGAATCCTTGAAGTTCTTATAGAAAAAGTCCCGTCTTCCCACATTATCTTCGTGAAGAACGGCCTTAACTTGATCCTTTACTACATTGACTAGTTGTTCGTCAATCGTATCAAGAAACATTTTCTTAACGTCTTCGAGAAACTCCGCTTTTTGACGTTTAAAGATGGCTTCAACCTTAGCCGTGAACTCGGGGTCCTCGCTCGTGCCCCCATTATCGGTGTCGTGTCCATTTCTCATCTTCATTCTATAAAATGAAAGAGGTTAAACAACAAATGAAAAGACATGACACGCACATATACACCTTACCGCCCCATCTTGCTCAACAATCGTCATACATCGATTGTTTGACACGATTTGCACCCGTAACAATGGTAGCTAGTCATTGTTACGCGAGCATCTCGCATTAACTTGCTAGTACAACGTCTATCTCGCTTGATGGATTTCAAATACTTCACAAAACAAATAGCGCAAGGTCAGTTCACGTAAACCTATGCACTAACAATTCCCGATCCGACCCAAAGTCCTACAAGTCCCGTATAAAGCGCACACACAATAAAGTCTAAGTCTAGGCACCTATCTCGAGTCGCCTAAATTCCTTAGACCATGCTCTGATACCACTTGAAACAACCCAACCCGTATTCCATACGATAATTTTTTTTTAATACACATTTACGCGCCAATTAAATATGTAAACCATTCCACAAGTTCCATTTAAAACGTACCACAAATTAAATGTTTACAAGGCACGAGGGCCATTAATTAAGTTTAATATAAGTTCGACCCACTACAAATGATAGTTTATAATCTAAACGATACTTCGAGCATGGTTTGGGACTAAACTATCCAAAATGTTAGGTCAACTTCCAAAAGCTTCGCAATAATCCAACACGGGGAACTAGTATCCAATAACCCCCTTCCCTTTGTCCGCGCCTGCATCTAAAAAGATAAACAACGAGAGGGGTAAGCTAATGCTTAGTGAATGCAATAATTATACATGTTCATATACAACCTACTTACTTGCAATCACTTACACAATACTGTACACAAGCTAGCAATTCGACAACTATGCAAACATTAAGCATAAACCAAGATTCGCAATTCACAAGAAGCTAGCATCGATAATAGCATATAGTTCACAATTTAATATGCTAAATACACATTCACACAACCATGGTTAACAAATCGTACAAGGGAACGGTACTCGTAAAAGACCATCGGAGTTCATAACATCCATTAGTGTTACTTAATCACCGCGTAATCACTAATCCCTCGGGTGATGTCTTGAACAACGTGACTAACTCACCCCCATGACAATGTGGCATCTTGAACATCGCGACGATTCCACGTGTCAATCAAAACAATGAGTGGTGCCTTGAACACCGCGGCATCCACTCTCATGACAATGTGGTGTCTTAAACACCGCGACAATACCACATGTCAATCAAACAATGAGTAGTGTCTTGAACACCGCGACAATACTACTCGTTACTTAGAATGTGGTGTCTTGAACACCGAGACAATTCCACATTCATACCACATAAATAAATACATTATATACGTACACGCATAATTATTCCACTCACCTTGACACAAGGATGATGATTATGCACTTCCGAACTTCAAAGCAATGTACCTAATACATTAAGTACACTTTCAATACACAAACTAGTGGAACTAGCCACATTACTTACACTTGAGCATTTAATGACCCAATTTGCATTAAATAACTCCACTACACCAAAACCGCCCTTAATTGGCCAAGACACATGTTAAATCACTAAAACTAGCGATTTAAAGTCTACTAACTTAAACCAACACAAACTTAGGGTAATTCATACCCATTTCACCCAAACTAGGTCAAAATTACTAGTTTGACCCATTTCAACACTTCATACCTACAAATTTGGTCAACTTAACCCATTTACCATTCTTTCAACATTTAACAAGTGTTTTAGTGCTTAACAACACAATTACCACTTACAAATCTCATTTCATTTGACCAAAACCCTAGATTGTAGCTATTAGGGTTTTCCTTTCATCAACATAACCCAAATCCACCCATATTACCCCAAATGGGTCTTACAAGTTCCAAATGAACCAAACCCTAGCACAAATTAATTAAAACTCAAAATATGGAGTTAAGACTTACCAACACTATCCTCTTGTAGCTAAGAACAAGGAGAACTACTTTAATTCTTGCTCCAAGGTTTGATTCACAAATCTCCACTCTCAAATCTCACTTTGAATTCAATTGGGTTTTATGTTTTAAGAGGAAATAGAGAAAGAAAATGGAAAAGAAATGAATAAGAATGGATAAGTGGTTGAGATTTAATGTCCCAATCGGATCAATACGCGAAAAGATGAAACTACCCTTGATTTAAAACTCAAAATATCAAGAAAATCATCAAAATCCCGTCCCCAACCGCAAATTGCGCCTGCTGGCCGCAATTTACTCCCAGGCCACAAAAACGGCCGCCCAAATGCGCCCATTTGGGTCCTGAATGTATTTTTGACCCCCAACCTGAAATGTCCCGTTCTTATTGATTAAAAACGTTCCATATTAATTGATTTCGTTGCGAGGTTTTGACCTCTATATGAGACGTTTTTCAAAGACTGCATTCATTTTTAAAACAAACCATAACCTTTATTTCATAAATAAAGGTTTAAAAAGCTTTACGTAGATTATCAAATAATGATAATCTAAAATATCCTGTTTACACACGACCATTACATAATGGTTTACAATACAAATATGTTACATCGAAATCAGTTTCTTGAATGCAGTTTTTACACAATATCATACAAACATGGACTCCAAATCTTGTCCTTATTTTAGTATGCAACAGCGGAAGCTCTTAGTATTCACCTGAGAATAAACATGCTTTAAACGTCAACAAAAATGTTGGCGAGTTATAGGTTTAACCTATATATATCAAATCGTAACAATAGACCACAAGATTTCATATTTCAATACACATCCCATACATAGAGATAAAAATCATTCATATGGTGAACACCTGGTAACCGACATTAACAAGATGCATATATATAAGAATATCCCCATCATTCCGGGACACCCTTCGGATATGATATAAATTTTGAAGTACTAAAGCATCCGGTACTTTGGATGGGGTTTGTTAGGCCCAATAGATCTATCTTTAGGATTCGCGTCAATTAGGGTGTCTGTTCTCTAATTCTTAGATTACCAGACTTAATAAAAAGGGGCATATTCGATTTCGATAATTCAACCATAGAATGTAGTTTCACGTACTTGTGTCTATTTTGTAAATCATTTATAAAACCTGCATGTATTCTCATCCCAAAAATATTAGATTTTAAAAGTGGGACTATAACTCACTTTCACATATTTTTACTTCGTCGGGAAGTAAGACTTGGCCACTGGTTGATTCACGAACCTATAACAATATATACATATATATCAAAGTATGTTTAAAATATATTTACAACACTTTTAATATATTTTGATGTTTTAAGTTTATTAAGTCAGATGTCCTCGTTAGTAACGTACAACTAGTTGTCCACAGTTAGATGTACAGAAATAAATCGATAAATATTATCTTGAATCAATCCACGACCCAGTGTATACGTATCTCAGTATTGATCACAACTCAAACTATATATATTTTGGAATCAACCTCAACCCTGTATAGCTAACTCCAACATTCACATATAGAGTGTCTATGGTTGTTCCGAAATATATATAGATGTGTCGACATGATAGGTCAAAACATTGTATACGTGTCTATTGTATCTCAAGATTACATAATATACAATACAAGTTGATTAAGTTATGGTTGGAATAGATTTATTACCAATTTTCACGTAGCTAAAATGAGAAAAATTATCCAATCTTGTTTTACCCATAACTTCTTCATTTTAAATCCGTTTTGAGTGAATCAAATTGCTATGGTTTCATATTGAACTCTATTTTATGAATCTAAACAGAAAAGTATAGGTTTATAGTGGGAAAAATAAGTTACAAGTTATTTTTGTAAAGGTAGTCATTTCAGTCGAAAGAACGACGTCTAGATGACCATTTTAGAAAACATACTTCCACTTTGAGTTTAACCATAATTTTTGGATATAGTTTCATGTTCATAATAAAAATCATTTTCTCCAAATAACAACTTTTAAATCAAAGTTTATCATAGTTTTTAATTAACTAACCCAAAACAGCCCGCGGTGTTACTACGACGGCGTAAATCCGATTTTACGGTGTTTTTTGTGTTTCCAGGTTTTAAATCATTAAGTTAGCATATCATATAGATATAGAACATGTGTGTAGTTAATTTTAAAAGTCAAGTTAGAAGGATTAACTTTTTTTTGCGAACAAGTTTAGAATTAACTAAACTATGTTCTAGTGATTACGAGTTTAAACCTTCGAATAAGATAGTTTTATATATATGAATCGAATGATGTTATGAACATCATTACTACCTCAAGTTTAGTAGGTAAACCTACTGGAAGTGACAAGAAATGATCTAGCTTCAAAGGATCTTGGATGGCTTGAAAGTTCTTGAAGTAGGATCATGACACAAAAACAAGTTCAAGTAAGATTTTTACTCGAATTAAGATAGTTTATAGTTATAGAAATTGAATCAAAGTTTGAATATGGATATTACCTTGAATAAGAAAGATAACCTACTGTATATAACAAAGGTTTCTTGATCTTAGATGATTACTTGGAATGGATTAGAAAGCTTGGAAGTAAATTAGTAAACTTGAAGGGATTTTTGAAGTGTTCTTGAAGTGTTCTTCCTATGATGATTATAGCTTGATTCTTGAAGTGATTTTTGATGAAGATGATGATTAACTACTAGAAAAATACATTCATAATAGTGTGTGTGTGTGTGTGTGTGTGTGTTGAGAGAGAATTAGAAAGAGAATTGAAAGTGAAATGGAGTGAATGATGAGTGGTAATTGGTGAGTGGTGAGTGGGGTTAAAAGGAGTTCTAGTTAGTTGACTAGCTCATGGTAGAAGTTAAAATTGATTAGTCATACATGACATAATCAAGAGTGGAATCCCATGCTAGTTCCTATTGGTATATACTCATAGTAAGTACGTTTTGAAGCTGTGTATAATACGGGTAAGAATACGACTAGAATTCTTGATGAAAGAAAAGAATGGAAAAGTAACTGTAACCATTTTCGTTAAGTATGAGTGTTTTGATATATGTCTTGAAGTCTTCCAAAAGTATTTTAATACATCTAAATACACTACATGTATATACATTTTAACTGAGTCGTTAAGTCATCGTTAGTCGTTACATGTAAGTGTTGTTTTGAAACCTTTAAGTTAACGATCTCAATTAATGTTGTTAACCCATTGTTTATTATATCTAATGAGATGTTAAATTATTATATTATCATGATATTATGATATATTAATATATCTTAATATGATATATATACATTTAAATGTCGTTACAACGATAATCGTTACATATATGTCTCGTTTCGAAATCCTTAAGTTAGTAGTCTTGTTTATATGTATATAACTCATTGTTAATATACTTATGGAGATACTTACTTATCATAATCTCATGTTAACCATATGTATATCCATATATATATATATAATCATGTCGTTTTTACAAGTTTTAACGTTCGTGAATCGCCGGTCAACTTAGGTGGTCAATTGTCTATATGAAACATATTTCAATTAATCAAGTCTTAACAAGTTTGATTGCTTAACATGTTGGAAACATTTAATCATGTAAATATCAATCTCAATTAATATATATAAACATGGAAAAGTTTGGGTCACTACAGTACCTACCCGTTAAATAAATTTCGTCCCGAAATTTTAAGCTGTTGAAGGTGTTGACGAATCTTCTGGAAATAGATGCGGGTATTTCTTCTTCATCTGATCTTCATGCTCCCAGGTGAACTCGGGTCCTCTACGAGCATTCCATCGAACCTTAACAATTGGTATCTTGTTTTGCTTAAGTCTTTTAACCTCACGATCCATTATTTCGACGGGTTCTTCGATGAATTGGAGTTTTTCGTTGATTTGGATTTCATCTAACGGAATAGTGAGATCTTCTTTAGCAAAACATTTCTTCAAATTCGAGACGTGGAAAGTGTTATGTACAGCCGCGAGTTGTTGAGGTAACTCAAGTCGGTAAGCTACTGGTCCGACACGATCAATAATCTTGAATGGTCCAATATACCTTGGATTTAATTTCCCTCGTTTACCAAATCGAACAACGCCTTTCCAAGGTGCAACTTTAAGCATGACCAACTCTCCAATTTCAAATTCTATATCTTTTCTTTTAATGTCAGCGTAGCTCTTTTGTCGACTTTGGGCGGTTTTCAACCGTTGTTGAATTTGGATGATCTTCTAGGTAGTTTCTTGTATAATCTCCGGACCCGTAATCTGTCTATCCCCCACTTCACTCCAACAAATTGGAGACCTGCACTTTCTACCATAAAGTAATTCAAACGGCGCCATCTCAATGCTTGAATGGTAGCTGTTGTTGTAGGAAAATTCTGCTAATGGTAGATGTCGATCCCAACTATTTCCGAAATCAATAACACATGCTCGTAGCATGTCTTCAAGCTTTTGTATCGTCCTTTCGCTCTGCCCATCAGTTTGTGGATGATAGGCAGTACTCATGTCTAGACGAGTTCCTAATGCTTGCTGTAATGTCTGCCAGAATCTTGAAATAAATCTGCCATCCCTATCAGAGATAATAGAGATTGGTATTCCATGTCTGGAGACGACTTCCTTCAAATACAGTCGTGCTAACTTCTCCATCTTGTCATATTCTCTTATTGGCAGGAAATGTGCTGATTTGGTGAGATGATCAACTACTACCCAAATAGTATCAAAACCACTTGCAGTCCTTGGCAATTTAGTGATGAAATCCATGGTAATGTTTTCCCATTTCCATTCCGGGATTTCGGGTTGTTGAAGTAGACCTGATGGTTTCTGATGCTCAGCTTTGGCCTTAGAACACGTCAAATATTCTCCTACGTATTTAGCAACATCGGCTTTCATACCCGACCACCAAAAATATTTCCTGAGATCCTTGTACATCTTCCCCGTTCCAGGATGTATTGAGTATCTGGTTTTATGAGCTTCTCTAAGTACCATTTCTCTCATATCTCCAAATTTTAGTACCCAAATCCTTTCAGCCCTATGCTGGGTTCCGTCTTCCCGAATATTAAGATGTTTCTCCGATCCTTTGGGTATTTCATCCTTTAATTTTTCCTCTTTTAAAACTCCTTGTTGCGCCTCCTTTATTTGAGTAGTAAGGTTATTATGAATCATTATATTCATTGATTTTACTCGAATGGGTACTCTGTCCTTCCTGCTCAAGGCATCGGCTACCACATTTGCCTTCCCCGGGTGGTAACGAATCTCAAAGTCGTAATCATTCAATAATTCAATCCACCTACGCTGCCTCATATTTAGTTGTTTCTGATTAAATATGTGTTGAAGACTTTTGTGGTCGGTATATATAATACTTTTGACCCCATATAAGTAGTGCCTCCAAGTCTTTAATGCAAAAACAACCGCGCCTAATTCCAAATCATGCGTCGTATAATTTTGTTCGTGAATCTTCAATTGTCTAGACGCATAAGCAATCACCTTCGTTCGTTGCATTAATACACAACCGAGACCTTGCTTTGATGCGTCACAATAAATCACAAAATCATCATTCCCTTCAGGCAATGACAATATAGGTGCCGTAGTTAGCTTTTTCTTCAATAACTGAAACGCTTTCTCTTGTTCATCATTCCATTCAAATTTCTTCCCTTTATGCGTTAATGCAGTCAAGGGTTTTGCTATTCTGGAAAAGTCTTGGATGAACCTTCTGTAGTAACCAGCTAGTCCTAAAAACTGGCGTATGTGTTTCGGAGTTTTCGGGGTTTCCCACTTTTCAACAGTTTCTATCTTTGCCGGATCCACCTTAATACCTTCTTTGTTCACTATGTGACCTAGGAATTGAACTTCTTCCAACCAAAATGCACACTTTGAAAACTTAGCGTACAATTCTTCCTTCCTTAATACTTCTAACACCTTTCTCAAATGTTCACTGTGTTCTTGGTCATTCTTTGAGTAAATAAGTATGTCATCAATGAAAACAATGACAAACTTGTCAAGGAATGGTCCACACACTCGATTCATAAGGTCCATGAACACAGCTGGTGCATTAGTTAAACCAAACGGCATGACCATAAACTCGTAATGACCGTAACGTGTTCTGAAAGCAGTCTTTGGAATATCATCTTTTTTCACCCGCATTTGATGATACCCGGAACGTAAGTCAATCTTTGAATAAACAGACGAGCCTTGTAGTTGATCAAATAAGTCGTCGATTCTCGGTAGTGGGTAGCGGTTCTTGACGTAAGTTTGTTCAACTTTCGGTAGTCGATACACAACCTGAATGTTCCATCTTTCTTCTTGACAAACAAAACAGGAGCTCCCCACGGTGATGTGCTTGGTCGAATGAAACCACGCTCTAAAAGTTCTTGTAATTGGCTTTGCAGTTCTTTCATCTCGCTGGGTGCGAGTCTGTAAGGAGCACGAGCTATTGGTGCAGCTCCTGGTACAAGATCTATTTGAAATTCAACGGATCGCTGTGGGGGTAATCCCGGTAATTCTTTCGAAAATACATCGGGAAATTCTTTTGCAATGGGAACATCATTGATGCTCTTTTCTTCAGTTTGTACTTTCTCGACGTGTGCTAGAATAGCATAGCAACCTTTTCTTATTAGTTTTTGTGCCTTCAAATTACTAATAATATGTAGCTTCGTGTTGCCCTTTTCTCCGTACACCATTAAGGGTTTTCCTTTTTCTCGTATAATGTGAATTGCATTTTTGTAACAAACGATCTCTGCTTTCACTTCTTTCAACCAGTCCATACCGATTATCACATCAAAACTCCCTAACTCTACTGATATCAAATCAATCTTAAATGTTTCGCTAACCAGTTTAATTTCTCGATTCCGACATATATTATCTGCTGAAATTAATTTACCATTTGCTAATTCGAGTAAAAATTTACTATCCAACGGCGTCAATGGACAACTTAATTTAGCACAAAAATCTCTACTCATATAGCTTCTATCCGCACCCGAATTAAATAAAACGTAAGCAGATTTATTGTCAATAAGAAACGTACCCGTAACAAGCTCCGGGTCTTCCTGTGCCTCTGTCGCATTAATATTGAAAACTCTTCCGCGGCCTTGTCCATTCGTGTTCTCCTGGTTCGGGCAATTTCTAATAATGTGGCCCGGTTTTCCACATTTATAACAAACTACATTGGCATAACTTGCTCCAACACTACTTGCTCCACCATTACTCGTTCCGACACCATTTGTTCCTTTCGTTCTATTAACCCCTGGTCCGTAGACCTCACACTTCGCCACGCTATGACCATTTCTTTTACACTTGTTGCAAAATTTGGTGCAGAACCCCGAGTGATACTTTTCACACCTTTGGCATAGCTGCTTCTGATTGTTGTTGTTGTTGCGGTTATTATTGTTGTTGGGATGATTGTTGTAGTTGCTGTTGTTGTTGTTGTTGTTGTTGTTGTTGTTGTTGGGCCGTTTGTTGTAGTTACGATTGATGTTGCGATTGTTGGGATAATTGTTGCGATTATTGTTATAATTGCTGTTGTTGTTGTATTGGTGATTCTTATCACTGTTTTCCTCCCACTTTCTCTGACTTGCTTCACATTGGCCTCTTCAGCAGTCTGTTCTTTAATTCTTTCTTCAATCTGGTTCACTAGTTTGTGAGCCATTCTACATGCCTGTTGTATGGAGGTGGGCTTGTGTGAACTTATATCTTCTTGGATTCTTTCCGGTAATCCTTTCACAAACGCGTCGATCTTCTCTTCCTCATCTTCGAATGCTCCCGGACACAATAGGCACAATTCTGTGAATCGTCTTTCGTATGTGGTAATATCAAATCCTTGGGTTCGTAACCCTCTAAGTTCTGTCTTGAGCTTATTGACCTCGGTTCTGGGACGGTACTTCTCGTTCATCAAGTGCTTGAATGCTGACCACGGTAGTGCGTACGCATCATCTTGTCCCACTTGCTCTAGATAGGTATTCCACCATGTTAACGCAGAACCTGTGAAGGTATGCATAGCGTACTTCACTTTGTCCTCTTCAGTACACTTACTTATGGCAAACACCGATTCGACCTTCTCGGTCCACCGTTTCAATCCGATCGGTCCTTCGGTTCCATCAAATTCCAAAGGTTTGCAGGCAGTGAATTCTTTGTAGGTGCATCCTACACGATTTCCTGTACTGCCAGATCCAAGGTTATTGTTGGTATGTAGCGCAGCCTGTACTGCGGCTTTGTTTGAAGCTAGAAAAGTACGGAATTCCTCTTCATTCATATTCACAGTGTGTCGAGTAGTCGGTGCCATTTCCTTCAAAATAGTCAAATGGAACAAGTTAATCATACAGAATATTAAGAGTAGTTAATAGTATTTCGTAGCATAATATGAACTCATTTATAAAAGCTTTTTCTTCATATTAGCGTTTTATAAGTTTAAATTCGGGTAGTAACTACCCGTTAAGTTCATACTTAGTAGCTAATATACAATTCAACTACTACAATTCTATATGAAAAACTGATTGTAATAATATTTCGCGTTCAAACTTTTATACAATATTTTACAAACTTACAATACCGCTTATTTTACATAAAGCATGAAATATAGCACACAATAACTTTGATACAAGATAGTTGTGAAGATAATTCTAGCTAGTACACAAGTCGTTCAGCAAAGACAATAAAGACAAGTAATTCATACGTCCAGAAACAAGTCATGCATTTTGGTTTTACTAGGACTACTTCCCATCCATGGTCTTGTGGAACATAACCGTTATGGCCGTTGATAAGACAGCGTGTTGTAACATCATCAAAGGGACGAGGGTTACGTAATGACCAACAGTCTCGTAATAACCAAAAAACCTCATTTCTTACCCAAATTACCGACTCCGTCACTTGTGGGAACGTTTTGTTTAATAGTTGTAGCCCGATGTTCTTGTTCTCACTTTGGTGAGAAGCGAACATTACTAACCCGTAAGCATAACATGCTTCTTTATGTTGCATGTTAGCCGCTTTTTCTAAATCACGAAGTCCTATATTCGGATATACTGAGTCAAAATAATTTCTTAACCCGTTGCGTAAAATAGCATTTGGGTTCCCCGCAATATATGCGTCAAAGTAAACACATCGTAACTTATGGATTTCCCAATGTGATATCCCCCATCTTTCGAACGAAAGCCTTTTATAAACCAAGGCATTCTTGGAACGTTCTTCGAATGTCTTACAAACTGATCTCGCCTTAAATAGTTGTGCCGAGGAATTCTGACCGACTCTAGACAAGATTTCATCAATCATGTCTCTGGGTAGGTCTCTTAAAATATTGGGTTGTCTATCCATTTTGTGTTTTTATACTTTAAAATAGACAAGAGTTAGATTCATAAAAAAAAATACTTATTAATACAAGCAATTTTTACATATATCATAAAGCATAAGCACACTATATTACATATATTACACCACACGAATACAACTATCTTATTCCAACTTGCTCGTTTCTTCTTGTTCGGTTTTGGTTCGTTTTGCCAAGTTTCTAGGGATATATGATGTTCCCCTAATACGAGCCGTCGTTGTCCACATTGGTTTAGAAAAACCTGGTGGTTTAGAGGTTCCCGGGTCATTGTTACAACTTAAGGACTTCGGGGGTTGACGATACATATAAAGTTCATCGGGGTTGGAATTAGATTTCTCTATTTTTATGCCCTTTCCCTTATTATTTTCTTTTGCCTTTTTAAATTCAGTTGGGGTAATTTCTATAACATCATCGGAATTCTCGTCGGAATCCGATTCATCGGAGAATTGGTAATCCTCCCAATATTTTGCTTCCTTGGCGGAAACACCATTGACCATAATTAACCTTGGTCGGTTGGTTGAGGATTCTCTTTTACTTAACCGTTTTATTATTTCCCCCACCGGTTCTATTTCTTCTTCCGGTTCCGATTCTTCTTCCGGTTCCGATTCTTCTTCCGGTTCCGACTCTTCTTCCGGTTCCTCTTCGGGAACTTGTGAATCAGTCCACGAATCATTCTAATTTACATTTGACTCTTCATTATTATTGGGTGAGTCAATGGGACTTGTTCTAGAGGTAGACATCTATCACATAATATCAAACACGTTAAGAGATTAATATATCACATAATATTCATATGTTAAAAATATATAGTTTCCAACAAAAATGTTAAGCAATCATTTTTAAAGAAAACACGGTCGAAGTCCAGACTCACTAATGCATCCTAACAAACTCGATAAGACACACTAATGCAAATTTTCTGGTTCTCTAAGACCAACGCTCTGATACCAACTGAAATGTCCCGTTCTTATTGATTAAAAACGTTCCATATTAATTGATTTCGTTGCGAGGTTTTGACCTCTATATGAGACGTTTTTCAAAGACTGCATTCATTTTTAAAACAAACCATAACCTTTATTTCATAAATAAAGGTTTAAAAAGCTTTACGTAGATTATCAAATAATGATAATCTAAAATATCATGTTTACACACGACCATTACATAATGGTTTACAATACAAATATGTTACATCGAAATCAGTTTCTTGAATGCAGTTTTTACACAATATCATACAAACATGGACTCCAAATCTTGTCCTTATTTTAGTATGCAACAGCGGAAGCTCTTAGTATTCACCTGAGAATAAACATGCTTTAAACGTCAACAAAAATGTTGGTGAGTTATAGGTTTAACCTATATATATCAAATCGTAACAATAGACCACAAGATTTCATATTTCAATACACATCCCATACATAGAGATAAAAATCATTCATATGGTGAACACCTGGTAACCGACATTAACAAGATGCATATATATAAGAATATCCCCATCATTCCGGGACACCCTTCGGATATGATATAAATTTCGAAGTACTAAAGCATCCGGTACTTTGGATGGGGTTTGTTAGGCCCAATAGATCTATCTTTAGGATTCGCGTCAATTAGGGTGTCTGTTCCCTAATTCTTAGATTACCAGACTAAATAAAAAGGGGCATATTCGATTTCGATAATTCAACCATAGAATGTAGTTTCACGTACTTGTGTCTATTTTGTAAATCATTTATAAAACCTGCATGTATTCTCATCCCAAAAATATTAGATTTTAAAAGTGGGACTATAACTCACTTTCACATATTTTTACTTCGTCGGGAAGTAAGACTTGGCCACTGGTTGATTCACGAACCTATAACAATATATACATATATATCAAAGTATGTTTAAAATATATTTACAACACTTTTAATATATTTTGATGTTTTATGTTTATTAAGTCAGTTGTCCTCGTTAGTAACCTACAACTAGTTGTCCACAGTTAGATGTACAGAAATAAATCGATAAATATTATCTTGAATCAATCCACGACCCAGTGTATACGTATCTCAGTATTGATCACAACTCAAATTATATATATATTTTGGAATCAACCTCAACCCTGTATAGCTAACTCCAACATTCACATATAGAGTGTCTATGGTTGTTCCGAAATATATATAGATGTGTCGACATGATAGGTTGAAACATTGTATATGTGTCTATGGTATCTCAAGATTACATAATATACAATACAAGTTGATTAAGTTATGGTTGGAATAGATTTATTACCAATTTTCACGTAGCTAAAATGAGAAAAATTATCCAATCTTGTTTTACCCATAATTTCTTCATTTTAAATCCGTTTTGAGTGAATCAAATTGCTATGGTTTCATATTGAACTCTATTTTATGAATCTAAACAGAAAATTATAGGTTTATAGTCGGAAAAATAAGTTACAAGTCGTTTTTGTAAAGGTAGTCATTTCAGTCGAAAGAACGACGTCTAGATGACCATTTTAGAAAACATACTTCCACTTTGAGTTTAACCATAATTTTTGGATATAGTTTCATGTTCATAATAAAAATCATTTTCTCAGAATAACAACTTTGAAATCAAAGTTTATCATAGTTTTTAATAACTAACCCAAAACAGCCCGCGGTGTTTCTACGACGGCGTAAATCCGGTTTTACGGTGTTTTTCGTGTTTCCAGGTTTTAAATCATTAAGTTAGCATATCATATAGATATAGAACATGTGTGTAGTTAATTTTAAAAGTCAAGTTAGAAGGATTAACTTTTGTTTGCGAACAAGTTTAGAATTAACTAAACTATGTTCTAGTGATTACGAGTTTAAACCTTCGAATAAGATAGTTTTATATATATGAATCGAATGATGTTATGAACATCATTAATTCCTCAAGTTTAGTAGGTAAACCTACTGGAAGTGACAAGAAATGATCTAGCTTCAAAGGATCTTGGATGGCTTGAAAGTTCTTGAAGTAGGATCATGACACAAAAACAAGTTCAAGTAAGATTTTTACTCGAATTAAGATAGTTTATAGTTATAGAAATTGAATCAAAGTTTGAATATGAATATTACCTTGAATAAGAAAGATAACCTACTATATATAACAAAGGTTTCTTGATCTTAGATGATTACTTGGAATGGATTAGAAAGCTTGGAAGTAAATTAGTAAACTTGAAGGGATTTTTGAAGTGTTCTTGAAGTGTTCTTCCTATGATGATTATAGCTTGATTCTTGATATTATTTTTGATGAAGATGATAATTAACTACTGGAAAAATACGTTCATAATAGTATGTGTGTGTGTTGAGAGAGAACTAGAAAGAGAATTGGAAGTGAAATGGAGTGAATGATGAGTGGTAATTGGTGAGTGGTGAGTGGGGTTAAAAGGAGTTCTAGTTAGTTGACTAGCTCATGGTAGAAGTTAAAATTGATTAGTCATACATGACATAATCAATAGTGGAATCCCATGCTAGTTCCTATTGGTATATACTCATAGTAAGTACATTTTGAAGCTGTGTATAATACGGGTAAGAATACGACTAGAATTCTTGATGAAAGAAAAGAATGGAAAAGTAACTGTAACCATTTTTGTTAAGTATGAGTGTTTTGATATATGTCTTGAAGTCTTCCAAAAGTATTTTAATACATCTAAATACACTACATGTATATACATTTTAACTGAGTCGTTAAGTCATCGTTAGTCGTTACATGTAAGTGTTGTTTTGAAACCTTTAAGTTAACGATCTCAATTAATGTTGTTAACCCAATATTTATTATATCTAATGAGATGTTAAATTATTATATTATCATGATATTATGATATATTAATATATCTTAATATGATATATATACATTTAAATGTCGTTACAACGATAATCGTTACATATATGTCTCGTTTCGAAATCCTTAAATTAGTAGTCTTGTTTATATGTATATAACTCATTGTTAATATACTTATGGAGATACTTACTTATAATAATATCATGTTAACCATATGTATATCCATATATATATCGTCATGTCGTTTTTACAAGTTTTAACGTTCGTGAATCGCCGGTCAACTTGGGTGGTCAATTGTCTATATGAAACATATTTCAATTAATCAAGTCTTAACAAGTTTGATTGCTTAACATGTTGGAAACATTTAATCATGTAAATATCAATCTCAATTAATATATATAAACATGGAAAAGTTCGGGTCACTACACAGCCAGCCGCAAATTGCGCCTGGCAGCCGCAATTTGCGCCTGGCACACTTTTTCCCGGTTTTTGAACTTGTTTTGGTCGTAACTTTTTGACCTTAACTCCGTTTTTGATGAATCAAATATCATTGGAAACATAATAAGATTTCCTTTCTAATGGTAAGATTTTAAAACATAAACTCAAACTTTATTTGGGGTCGAAAAGGTATGTACACACCTTGTAACTCAAACAACGTCCAGTTTTCTTCGACATACGAACAAGTAACACGTGCATGCTTGGTACCCTTCATACACGCATCGTACAAACATCTTTATACAATTATACAACCAAGTATGAACATTCTAAAGATCAATTACGTACCTCGGACATGTATGAAGAAAAACGGGATGTTACATTGGTGAACTAGGGTTTGGATGACAAATTTGTGAGACTCAAATCTTGCATGTGCTTGTAAGTCACTAGTAAACTTATGAACTAGTGATGTGGGTGTTAATGTTAACATCATTTTGGGTGTAAAACCCTAATTTGGGTCAACGTGGGTTTTTGTGTTAAAATGGGTCAAGGTGTACTTGAAGTACATGATTTTGGGTCTAAGTGGTGACCTTGGATCCTAAACTACTAACTACTAGTGGTTATAAGTGTTTGGGTCTAAATTGACCTAGTCAAAGGAAGTCAAGTACAATGGGTTGAAATTGGCACTTGTGGTTATGGGTCAAGAAGTGCTTCAAGTACTTGACCTTAAGTCACACTTTAGTGAAATTTGGTTATAATCACTAGCCACTAGTGATTAAACATGTTAAGGTCTTGGTTGACCTATTTGGGTGATTAAAGTGCAATTTGGGTCGAAATTGCACTTTTGTGTTTTGGTCAAGCTATTGGTGTTTATAGCTCGGTGTTGTGGTTTGAATGCTAGGTGAATTGCTTTCGGATTGATTGTGAAGCACTAGCTCGTGTAGACTCATCAAGTTAATCAAGGTGAGTGGAGTATTTATAGGTGCATGTATATAAATTGTTTGCTTGTGGGTATTGTGGCAAGTGATAACCTGACATGAAGGTTCACTCTTTGTCGGTCACTCAATGCAAAGTGGTAAGTATTATCCGCAAGGATTCACTTTTTGTCGGCCACATTGTAATTATGAGAGGTGGTGAGTGCTATTCGTAAGAATTCGCTCTTTGTCGGCCACTTTTGGGAATGCGGTAAGTGTCACCTAATGGTTTCGCTTTTTGTCGGCCACATTCGTGTGTACATGGTAGTGCCATCTGGGAGGCGCTTTTGTCGGCTATGTGCATGTGTGGATAGTGCTATTTCATTTGATGACTAGTACTATTGGGTATGGTTAACCATAGGTCTGTGTGTTGTATTTCAGCATATTATATTGTTTTTATATGCGATTGTCGTGCCAGCTTACGTATAGATTTGTGTAAGTATGCATCAGTGATGCTAGCTTATATGCGGTTATGTGTAAGTTGCACAAGTAAGTAAGTTATGTATGTATGTATGTGATATTGGCAAAAAATCACATTTTTACCCCTGATATTAGCCCCATTTATGATAAAATAATTGACTTTATCATCTAAATAAGCATTTATTTGCTTCAATGGTAGATTATGTCATTATGAAGGCTATGTTTCAAGAATCGCTAAAAACGGATGAAAAACGAGAAAAATCGAGTAAAACCGGCTAAAATGATTAACTCGCATTTATATAACTTATTTTATAATTTTTGGAAAAGTTTATTTGCTTGAACCTATGTTGTAGGATATTTAATTACGAACGCATGGGCGCAAGAATCATCAGAAACAGAGCTAAGACGAAGATTCTAGAGCGAAAACGGTGAAAGACAAGTTACGATCCATCATACGACTTTCCATACGGCCTGCCACTATGGGAAACGGCCTGCCAGTATCCGGGCACCAAAAACGGCTTGCCCTAGCATACGGCCTGCCATACGGCCTGCCAGCCATATGCCAGGAAAATTTTGCCTATTTAAGGAGTTTTTTGCATTCATTTCAACACACACCTTCTTCACTTCTCTCTAAAACATCTCTCTATTGTCGCTCTCTAGTGATCAGTATGAGATTAGTTCTCTCTCTAATTTCTCTCTAGAATGTAGAGAGAGAAATGTACAGAGATTAGGAAAATAATTATCTCTCTATTGTCGCTCTCTAGTGATCAATAGGAGATTAGTATGTAGTTAGTAGTCGAAGCTATCAAGCAAGCATTGTAATGCTATGGATATTATGAAGAAATACAAGTGTTATTCTGCCGGAATTATTCGGTAATATTTATCCTTTCTTTTATTAATTTATTATAATATTCTTGTTTGATGTTTGTGATTTATTAATATTAGAAATGCTTGTTGCCATGATGTGTGAGTAATTAATTGAGTGTTTGCCATGATTTAATAATGTTAGTTAGGGATAATTATTGTTTCGTACCCGCTTTCTGTCTATGATATTAAACCTCGTTATTATCGTCCTTCCACCAATAAACGTGATTAAAACCTTTTATAAAGTCGATAATTATAAGGTAATTAATTATCTGTGTTTATACATTGGTCAAGGTTTGAACCCATCGCAAATATTATAAAGTACATGGGGAATTATCGTAGGACCAGATCAAGACAATGGTCAAGAGTATAAGACTTGAGAAATACTGTTGCAACAGTAGAGTACAGTGTTGATGTACTATAGGACCACTTGAGCATGGTCAAGATTAGAAGCTATGGAACCACTATAAGTATAGTACATGGTTGATAACTAAGGGATTTATTGCATAGATTTAAGTAAGGGCTGGTTTAAATCGCAAATGGAAATTTAACGAACTGCGATGCAAACTAAGCTTATAAATCTTTAAGGATGACTAAAAACTATCAGAGTTTCTAATTTTTCTACAAAACCTTAGATTTTACCAAACCATTGACGGAAAGGGATTCGAAACACGATCATAACCACTCACTTAGGTGATACACTAAGGTGTTAAGAAAGGTTGGATATTACATATAAATATATATATATATATATATATATATATATATATATATATATATAGGGGCATGATCAATGGGGAAGTAACCAATCGGTGGGAAGTGGGGGGAAGCAAATTTTTTTTTTTCGATTTTTGAAAAAAATTTGTTCACGAACATTATAGATTGGATGAAAATAAGAACATTTAGAAAAGACACTTCGTGATGAATGTTATTATTTTGGCGGGAAAACGATCGACAAAAATAACATTCAAGATAATATTGTTCGTGAAGAATGTTAACGTTGTTTTTCATGTTTTGTGAAGTAAAATTTACCCCGATTTAGAGTTTAGGGTTTAGGATTTAGGGTTTTGGGTTTGGTGTTTTGGGTTTATTACATAAACCCAAAATACCAAACCCTAAACCCTAAACCCTAAACTCTAAACCGTTCGTGTTAAAAACTCGATCTAAATCCTAAATCTAAACCCTAAATCTAAACCCTAAACCCTAAATTTCTAAACCCTAATATCTAAACCCTATAAACCCTAATATCTAAACCCTAATGTCTAAAACCTCAACATACGCTCGAAAAACACGATAATTGTCATATATTACTTCTTCGAGCGTTTTCCCACCAAAATATTAACATTTATCACGAAGTGTCTTTTCTAAATGTTCTTATTTTCATCCAATCTATAATGTTCGTGAACAAAGTTTTTTCAAAAAACAAAAAAAAATAAAATAAATTTTCTTCCCCCTGCTTCCCCCCGATTGGTTACTTCCCTCTTGATCCTACCACTATATATATATATATATATATATATATATATATATATATATATATATATATATATATATATATATATATATATATATATATATATATATATATATATATATATATATATATATATATATATATATATATATATATATATATATATATATATATGCTATGCTACTTTATTCGTGCACCCAAGGTATGCATTGCATCCAAGATGGGCCGCTTATATCCTTAAACAGGATAAAGTGTCGGGAGTTGAGCATAGTCCATCCAATCAAAATCACGATAGCCTAGTTCCTCGTAACATGCTAATCGAGAAATAAATTAGTAGGGAATCTAGTGTTTACACCAAGATATATCTATCCAATGAGTGTCTCGCAGTCATCCCGACACTACGTTATCTTAAATCATGGTGAACCACGTCTTCTTTGTCCTTAGCTGTTGCATGCTAGCTATCTTATTTTAATTATATTGCTTTAATATTTTAAATACAATTATAAATCAAATCAACCCAAGTATAGCCTTTACACAATTTGATATTCTGGATAAAGTGGTGTCTAAAATAAACCGGTTAAATTTGGTTGTTGGGACCAAAAGAATCCTGCCTCTCCACACAAGGTGTACCTGGCCACTAGTCTTGGATACTAAATTGTGTACAAACTCAATCTTAATTAATAAATTATCTTAATAAGCTCCGTTTCAATTTCGACCGCTCAAGGAACGACCCTAGGTCATATTCTTCCTTGCTATTCATAGGAAGGAATAATAGATTTAGGCCCAGCATATATAAATTAAACAAGCATGTTCTCCTGTTGATATCCTGAATTGACGTTTTGCGACCTACCGACACCGCATAAATAAACCGTCCGATTCGGGCATATCATAAGTAGTAGTTAATTTTTGGCGCCGTTGCTGGGGAGAGGTAGTACGATTTGGAGCCTGTTTAGATTAGTTAGTTTTTAAGAGACCCTTTTAACTGAGACTAGCTTTGTCAAAATTTACTTGTTCACCGTAGTCAGGTAAGATAATATTAGCTTAATTTATATAAAATTAAAAAGTTTATAATGGACTTCCTTATTAGTGAACCTTTATGATGGTTTAACCTACTTAGACCGCTAAGAATCCTTCCGACACATCCTTTCTTCTATCCGATATCATAAGTTGTACCCATCCAACGAGATCCACACTTACATGTCGATAGTTCGACGATAGCCGCACGTATCACTCTCGCTGACATTACCAAACCCTCGCTAGAAAGACGAGGAGGACCAATACTCTATCCAGAGGTTAACGGAGCATCTTTTGTGCTTAAGCATAGCACCATACAACTCATCCAGAAATATTACCAATTCCACGGCTTACCAAATGACGATCCAAATTCACACTTAGATAGATTCCTCTCCTTATCCAACTCATATAAGCAAAACGGGGTTGAACAAGATGTAGTTCATCTATATATGTTCCCCTATTCCTTAACTCTTCATGCAAAAACCTGGTTCGAAGGGTTAGAACCTAACTCTATCACCTCATGGGAGGAAATGGCAACAACTTTCTTAATCAAGTACCTTCCCCCATCAAAATAAATCAGACTTTATAATGATATCGTAAAATTTCAACAAGCATATGATGCATCACTCTACACTGCATGGGAATAATTCAAACATTTTCTTCGAAGATGCCTGAACCATCGTCTTAAAAGCTCTGTTCAAATTTTGATCTACTACAAAGGTCTGAATCGGAACAACAAGTCTACTCTTGATGTTGTTTCTTAAGGTAACTTCATGAACTTCACTGCTGACGAGGCATGGAGATTGATCGAGGAGATGACTATGCACCATCACGATTGGAACGTGGAAGAGCACATTTCATCAGCAACACTGCTTTCCTCCTCCAATCCTATTGAAAATAAAACCATCAAATTTCTCTCAGAATAGATAGAAAACTCACCAAAGCAGTCGGAGAGCTAAAGAAACTCCTGTAACATATGTCTCAAGTACAATTATGCCAGAATTATACTGACACACATCTGACCAAGGTATATGAGGCTGAATGTGAGGACTCTATTGTCTACTCTGATAAGATCCTACCTGATCCGCACAACCAACCCACCAAACCCACTACCCCATTAGAGACTACTCCAGACGATGTTCTACTGCAAATTATCCACATGATCACAATAAGACAAGACGCATCTGACTTGGTCATGACTAATCACTTGAGTAGTCTTGAAAATCAAATAAGGCAGCTAAATCAATGTCTCGATTTTCTAGGTTATCCTAAAAATGACTCAAAGGTGGCACATAGCCAACCTTCAGTTTCTTCTAAGGATAAGAAACTAACTAATACCCGTTCGGTAGTAGTCATTGAGTATTCGCTGTCCCACAGTTTAGCGGTCACGCCCTCTACATGAGACGTTTCCGAAAATTATTCGCATTAATTATCAAAACAATGTCATTTATTAAAGAAATGTAACTGAAAAGTAGTTGTCACAAATGACCAATATAAATAACTCAAAGCATAACTTAAAACATCGTTTTCAATGCGAATATGTGTTCTTGAAATAAAAGTAATAAAATATGCTGGACATCGTCCAGTTCTAGCAGCAGACAAGCATAACAACTTCTGTATAGTGGAAGCACTACCTCTATGGACCTGAGATAAAAACATGCAAAATGTCAACGAAAACGTTGAGTGAAATCTACAGGTTTAGTAAAGCATTTCGTAAGTTAGGACACAAGATTTCTGGAAAGCATTGTAAAAAGCATACATTATCATGAGCACTTGATTATAAACTTTAACCTGCGGATAGCTAGGCTACATGTCTTCCCTTTACCCTTTCTAAGCATACACCAATCAAGTGTACAAGTAACAACAAAATAATCACCCGTTATGTTGGGGTGAGGTTTGTCAAACCTAACGGTATCGTCCCTATAAGTCGAGCTTATTTAAATTAACTAATACAATCAAGCTAAGGGATTTTTGATCTGAACTCATATGTATAGTTGTTTAAGTACTTGTGCCTAACATATAAAACATTTGTAAAAATCATGTTATCTCATCCCTGAAAATGTAGTAGGGACTGTAGACTCACATTAGCAAAAGCACTGAATTCTCTTAGTAAAATCGTACAATAGTCGAAACAATCTCGAACGAACAACGGAACTTAGTCAAATAGGTCATCTTAAGTATACATATAGGTCACACTATATCAACCCATAGTGTACGCAAAGTCCTAGTGCTCAAACTGACTCAACAAGCAATTAAAAGTCAGCTAATCCAAGCAAGTCAACCAAAGTCAACTCAAAAGTCGACTCGGTCAAAGTGGTCAACTAAAGTCAAACATCTCAGTAGGTCATTCAAACATGGTCAACATATCAAACCTAAGTCAAGTATCACTTTACAGCACATAGTTAAGCAAATTGCACATTCACAGTTTAACGCATGTCTTTAAAATACGCGCATCATAGAAAGATACAACTATAAATCATAGCACATAATTCAAGAAATCTTGGAAAACTCCAGATCACAACTAGACTCAAAATATATTCCAAAAAATCCAGCCAAGGCCTCATACGATGCCTATAAGTTGGGTTTCAGAAAAGTTCTAGTTACGGTTTACCAAATCAGTTTCAGCACGCGCGTCAGTTTTGAAACATCTCTCCAAAAATATAGAAAATAGATTTTGATGAACAGCCAATTGAAGATTACTCCAGACATCTCAAAGTTTTAGTGATAAAATAATCAAATATATCTCTTTAGCCAGTTTGTACAGTTTAACCAATCTTTACAGACCATTCAGTTTTAGTCAACAAACAGACATATCATTTAGTCGAGCTTAAAACTCATGAAAAACATGTTTTTGAAAGTTAACATACAATTTAAATACATCAAGGAACATATAAACTAACATATTCCAGAAGACCAAAACCTCAATCAATTTCTAGTTCACTCTAGATATTTTCTTTCACATTCGAAAACAGTTTCAGCTCTCTTTAAAACATGAATCTTCGTTTTGACGTACCGAGAGCATCACAAAAGCTTTTGATGCAAATTTTAAGTCTAACATGCATGATTTTTCACAAAGATTACAGTAGTACAATTTTCATTATCCAAATCATAAAGTACATAACCCATAAAATTTGTATATCATGTAAACCCTAAAAACTTCGACTAATAATATCTTGAGCATACGATAACGAAATCAAGCAAAATTAAAGTCCAAATTCAATATTTTTTTGATACCTTTCCATCTAAACACATTATAAGATCAGTCCACATTTCAGTTTTATCAAATTTGCAAGATTTAAATTCGTTTGTCATGCAAACAACATCAATTGATCAATTAAACGATAAACGACAATCATTAACATCATTAATTGAGCACTAGACTTGATTACACTATGTAATTGACAAAAAAAACTGAATTATAGAAATTAGGATTTGTAAATATACCTTAAAACACAAATTGATTGATGCTAGGGTATGTAGAACGATCTAAGGAACAACCTTTATGCACAACGTTTCTTCTAATTTCAACTTTTGAGTCGTGTATTGATGATGATGGTGATCGACGATGAGGATGGGGGGGAGAGCAACCAGTCGACTAAAATAGGGTTTAGGGGATAAGTGTGGGTGTTTGCTTCTATTTATACTGTTAATTTGGGCCTAAATTTAACCAACTAGTGACCTTGTAGCCCAAGTTAAGTCCACTAAGGGTGTTTGGGTGAGGGTTCGGCCGAATGGCCCATCTAGGGGTGTCCTGGACTCGGTTTTTGATAAATACTCATAAGCGCGTTGTCCGTTTCATTGCAATTAACCGTACCGGGTCTCCCGAACGTTAACTAGTCGTTGAAACATAATCACCGGGTTTAATTCATTAAATAAATAATAAATTAAAATAATTTTTCGGAAAGTCAATAATTATTGAAAATAATCATTTTGTCATTTTTCTGAGTTCTGTAAACTGAAAAGCTTTCTAGGCGATTAACTTAATCGTAACGTTTTCTAGTTATTTCGCTATCCGAAACAAGTTCATAAATTAATATAACATATTAATTCAAGTAATCCACTAGGATCAATTATGCATCTAATTCCATTACACACACAAAGTCTACGTAAACACTGTTAAATATTTAACGGATAAGTAACGACAGTAAACGAAAAAAGTCGGGTTGTTACATTATCCACATGGTATGAAAAGTTTCGTCCCGAAATTTTAGTGTACGTCCGCCGTAGTTGTCTCCTCGGGAAAGAGTTTCGGATACTTTTGCCTCATCTGATCTTCACGCTCCCACGTGAATTCTGGTCCTCTACGGTGTTCCATCTAACTTTAACGATCGGAATTCTGCTTTGCTTTAGCTGTTTGACTTCACGGTCCATGATCTCAACAGGTTCTTCAACGAAATTAAGCTTAGGATCAACTTGTATCTCGTCTAAAGGAATTACCAAACTTTCGTCTGATAAGCATCTCTTCAACTTAGAAATGTGAAAAGTGTTGTGAATCTTGCTGAGTTCTTGTGGTAGTTTCAGTCTATACGCTACCGGTCCAATTCTTTTAGTAATTTCAAACGGTCCAATATATCTCGAACTTAGCTTACCTCGCTTGCCAAAACGCACTACACCCTTCCAGGGTGATACTTTGAGCATAACCTTGTCTCCGACCTGAAATTCTAAATCTCGCCTTCTTATGTCGGCGTAACTCTTTTGACGATCTCATGTTGTTTTCAGTCTCGCTTGTATCTGCACAATCTTCTCAGTTGTTTTGTATGTGATCTCAGGACCAGTCAATTGACTATCTCCTAACTCAGTCCAACATACAGGTGATCTGCACTTTATGCCATACAGTGCTTCAAAAGGCGCTGCCTTTATACTAGCGTGATAACTATTGTTATAGGAGAACTTTGCTAACGGTAGATGTGTATCCTATCCAATTCCAAAATCAATAACACATGCCCTCAACATGTCTTCTAGTGTTTGGATGGTTCTCTCACTCTGTCCATCAATTTGCGGGTGATATGCTGCACTCATATCTAAGCGGGTTCCTATGGCATCTTGCAAAGCTTGCCAGAACCTAGATGTAAATATGTTGTCTCTGTCAGTGATAATGGATATTGGCACTTCATGTCGAGAAACCACTTCCTTTATGTAGATCTATGCCAACTTCTCCATCTTATCTGTTTCCTTAATCGGTAGAAAATGAGCAGACTTTGTGAGACGATCAATGATAACCCAAATCATATCATAACCTTCCACAGTCTTGGGTAACTTATTGATAAAATCCATAGTAATACATTTCCATTTCCACTGGGGGAATCTCTGGCTGTGTCAGTAATCCTGACAGTTTCTGATGCTCAGCCTTGACTTTTGCGCACATCAAGCACTTACCAACAAAGGTCGCTATATCTGCCTTCATGTTAGGCCACCAGTACACTGACTTAAGATATTGATACATCTTATCGGATCCAGGGTGAATAGAATACCTTGTCTTGTATTCCTCGTCTTGCACTAGTTCCATTAATCCGCCAAACTTCGGTACCCAAATTCTGTCTATGAAGTACCGGGTTCCATCTTCTTGAACAACAAATTTCTTATTGATTCCTTGAAGTAACTCGGTAGTAATGTTCCCTTCCTTCAATGCCTCAAGTTGTGCTTCGCGTATCTGAGAAGTAAGATTCCTCCGAACAGTCATATTCAATGCTCTAACTCGGATAGGCTTAACCTTTTCCTTCCTACTCAAGGCATCTGCAACCACGTTAGCCTTGCCATGATGATAGAAAATGTCGCAGTTGTATTCATTCAATAGCTCAATCCAAGGTCTCTGCCTCATATTGAGCTATTTCTGGTCGAAAATATGTTGCAAACTCTTATGATCCGTAAAAACGGTGAACTTAGTACCATACAAGTAATGTCTCTACATCTTCAGTGCAAAGACCACAACACCAAGTTCTAAATCGTGCGTAGTGTAATTCTGTTCATGTATCTTCAATTGTCGTGATCCATATGCAATCACTTTCTTACGTTCCATCAACACGCAACCAAAACCCTGTCGTGAAGCATCACAGTAAATCACGAGGTTCACGGTTCCTTCGGGCAAAGACAAAATTAGTACAGTAGTTAACTTCTCTTTTAACAATTGAAATGCGGACTCTTGTTGCTTAGTCCATTCATACTTCTTACCCTTGTGAGTCAATGCTGTTAACGGTAGGGCAATAGTAGAAAATCCCTCAATGAATCTTCTATAATAACCAGCGATACCTAAGAATTGCCATATATGCGTTGGCGACTTAGGCGTCTCCCATTTCTTAACCGTTTCTATCTTCGCAGGATCAACTTGGATACCATTGACACCTAGGATATGACCCAAAAATTGCACTTCTTGCAGCCAGAAATCACACTTCGAAAATTTTGCGTACAACTGCTCCTTCATGAGCATCTCTAGTAGCAAATGGAGATGTTGCTCATGTTCTTTCTCATTCTTTGAATATACCAGAATATCATCTGTTGGTTGAATGTTGGTCAATGAACTAAATGACAAACTTAAGTATGATGATTAATCAAAGAATATGTTTTGATGATGACACACACATATGCATAAGTGATGACTGACATCTTTACATAAAACACGCAAGGTCACTAATCCATACTCTATCTTGCAAATGACCAAGTCAAACATAGGCTAAAGAATGAAATTAAAAGTTCAGCTAAACATACGGTCGAGGTACGGTTGACCGCATTGTCAACCGTGAAACCCCAAACTGAATTGCAACGCAGTTTTGTGAAAACAAGTTGCACGGTCGCCACCACGGTCAACCGCAGTGCGACCGCAGTTTTCTCTGTTACCATTTTTGACTAAATAAAGTTTGACTAGTTCCTTACATCTATAATTCATGAAATCTTTCTCAACATGCTTAGAATAGATGTCTTCTCCATACTCAATTGAGTTTTTGTCATAAAAACACTAATTTGATTAATTACGCCTAATGACACTTTAACGACAAATTATCCCAGATTAGGCATAGCACATAAGTGTTAATCAACAACTTGTGATCTTAATTCTCTTAGTATGATCATCAAGTACCAACACACTTAAGCCAATGTCACTAGAACAATAATTACTATTAGAAATGACTTAGTGATTAATTAAGGCTAAATGAGTAACAATGCTCTCAAGGTTAACTAGTAATGACTTGTAATCCTAAAACACACTTAGATACATTAAGGATGGTCACCAAGTCCCAACTAGAGATTGCTCTTCCCTTTTGCATGTGTTGGACATTAATGTGTGCTTACACATTAATCAAGCAATATGTTATATTGCACTTAAACTTGTTAAAGCTTGAATTATAAGTTGTACAAGTATCTATATGATTGATTCTAGAATAACTATCTCTTGCTATGTGAGTATTACTTGCTACTTGCCAATATGATTAATACTCATAAACTTATCAACTTGATTAATATGTTTGCTATGTGCTCACTAGTCAGGATTCAAGCAACTAACCTACTCTAATAGATTAAGTGTTAAATGGTTCACAATGAAAGTATAGTTAATTTTCTACTTGGTCTAGTCTAAGTAACTAAGGGTGATTGCTTATGACTTAACTTTGATGTCTCTACATACTTCATGATTATCTTATAGAGACATTATTCAATTAATCTCTAAACTAAACTCAAAAAGAACATGACTTATGATTAATTGAAACTAGGAAGTTAATAACATAGTGACTAGTCTTTAGAATTGAACCAAGGGCATTAAAGTGACTAACTAAGTCTTGAACAAACTGAGATTTCCCAAAATATCAATCAAGGCACTTCTTCAAGAATGTTGGGTTTGCCACTTTTGGAATTATGACAACCCTCAATTTTTCTTTTCATTTCTGCTATATCTATTGTTTCTGTTCCATTAATAGGATTGTTTGTAATCGTAAACTTTGTTTAACAACCGTTGATTAAATATTAACCTTTGATCGATACTTCCTATTATATAAAGTTTATGTTATGTATTATCATTATTAATAAAAACTATATATAGACATTAATACTTAAAAGTGTTATTATATAAACTACAAAAATTAATACAAACTATTTGGAACAAATAAAACTCATAAAAGACTAGGACTTATAAATAAATAAATGTAACCCTAATATTTACAATACTAATAAATAATAATAATAATAATAATAATAATAATAATAATAATAATAATAATAATAATAATAATAATAATAATAATAATAATAATAAAAGAAAATATATATAATACATAAATAACTAAGTAAATAAAAAAAAGGAACCGTATAAAAAAAATAATAAGATCATAAGAGTCTGGTATATCGACTGCAGCTTCTTAGGAGTTTATGAACTTGATCCCTAAGTTTCCAAATTCTAGTTTAATTCAAATACTTTCCTTAATCCTCAAGAGTTAGAGTGTAACTAGGAAACCTACAACATTCTATATAAAGGCTCGTGATTTCCAAATTTATCACCACAATTAAACTTGCAATCTAGTCGACAAATCTTCCTGCAATCACTCAGTTTTTTTGATATTAAACCTGCAATCCAGCCTGTTTTCTGTCAACTATAAACCTCCACACAAACCCTTCCTGCAGTAGTGAAACACCACCACCATCACAGCTCTTTTAATCGCCAAAACCTCCTGTGTTTCTTCTGTTGTCTGCCTGCTGCAACTACCTGCTGTAAGTGTTCCTGTTTCTGCTGTTTCTATTCGATCCTTACCAGCTATTTGTGTTTGATTATATGTTGTTTATTTTCTGTCTTCCTGTCGTGATTACGCATCCTAAAAGAACCTCCTCTTGGTCGAATATTGCTGCTGTATCTGCCTTCTGTCTGTCGAGTATTCTGACCCAAGACAGACACCATATTGGGTTGTGATTTACCTACTGTAGCAGCTTCTGTTTTCTGTTTCTGTACGCACCATTAACATCACCAAACCTACTCTCAATCTTGCGTAAGGTAGCCCTTTAAACTTTAGTTAATTCCACTTAAATCCCTTGGATAATAATTACATGTTTTAAGATAAGGTCCATGATTTTATGTTGGGTCTAGATGTAATCTATAATGAATAATGATAAGATTATGATTATTATCAAGTATTATAGTTAATTGTTAATAATAAGATGAATGGGTATAGTTAATAAAGGTTAGGGTCATTGGCTAATAATAAGATAAAGGTTGATCAAGAAATTGATAAGTATAAGATTTTGATAATGATAAATGATGTAGGATAATTAACTAGTTGTAAAATTTCAAGATGATAGCAAGTATGAATTATAATTATGAAGTAATAAGATTGTTAAACTTAAATGTATAGATATGATTTTATGTGAAAAGATATTAACTAGTTAGTAAATATAAAGATTATGATTATGAATAAATATAGGCTAGATAAATAAATGGTTAAAAGTATGATTTTATGTGATTAAAAAGTTTAGCTTAGGATTATGGTTTAGTAACATAGTTATGAAGATGATGTACGTGCATGCATGCATGCATACGTACGTATGTGCATGTATACATTGTATGGATATGTGTGTGTATATGAGAATATATACATACGTGTATATGTATGTGTATATATGTAAGAGTATGTATGTGTGTATGTATGTATGGATGTGTATTCTATAAATAACTAGTATAGTAAAAATAATAAAAGTAATAAATATATGTATATGTACCATCTTACACTATTGTATATGTAACACATACACCTACTATATATATATATATATATATATATATATATATATATATATATATATATATATATATATATATATATATATATATCATATAGTATTGAACGTATACATGTATAATAATGAATAAAGAATATATATGTATATGTAAGTATCACATAGATATAATTATATACATAACATATAATAATAACTTACTCATTGGTTGAAAAATTAAAGATTAAAAAATACTATTATTAGTATCACCAATACACATACCTATACAGTAACACATAATAACACTAACAATATTATCACTTATATACATATAACTTTCTCGAAAACGGTAACTGTTAATATACTTTAATATATTAATAAACAAACTATATGTCTATTGGACATTACCTAATCGAACATTATATCTCTAGGTTGAGATCTCTGCTTACACACTCCATTCATACTACGTGTGTGGTTTTGCTTGCTTGCTATTAAGGTGAACTTCATAGCCCCACTTTTTAACTATCTTTATATACTTGTTTTGAACTTTTGGGGTGAGACACATGCTTGCTTTTAAACTATTTTACGCTTAGACACAAGTACCCGCAAACTGTTTAACTGTACTGACATGCTTTGATTCATGCTAAATCCCTACCATGATATCGTTAATTGCTACTTATTAAGGCAAACTTAGTTATTGTGAATAGCGCTATTGAGAGTGACGTCTCTAACCATTTGACCGTTGGTCTTTGGTTACATAATAATGATTACACAACACTGACAGTTCAAGGTATCCTGGGGTAACTTTGTTTACGTATCGATATCATAACTTTCAGCATCTGCTTTTGATAACTAAATCTTGTGGTCTAAAACTATATATTAAACCTATGTTGTTCACTCAACCTTTTTGGTTGACTCTTTAAGCATGTTTTGTCTCAGGTGAAGATTGCTAAAGACTTGTGTGCTATTTGGACTTTTGCTGCTTTTGGAGTCCGCATATTATCATTTACATTATTGCATTAAAACATTTGAATTTACCTTTACATTTGGAATTTACATTGTAATGACTTAATACATTCCGCTGCGTTAATACATTGGATTTAAATTAAAACGTCTCATATAGAGTCGTTCTCGCTTTACACTTGTGTTTTGGTATTGGTTAGTCACAGATTACTCCCGGTACTATTTAGGGGGTGTGACAGATTGCTATCAGAGCCATGTTGTTATAGAGAACCAGGATTGCATTTTATGTGTGCCTTATGTGCTAGTTAGGGTGCCTTAGTAATCCATAGGACTATAACCTTTCCTGCCTCGATTTTTAAGAACTTTCCTTTACATTTTAATTCGTGCTTTTGCGTCTTCCTTAGAACTTTCCTAACTTAGTTCTTTCGTGACTTTTAGGATGTCTCGCGTTAGCCCGATCATCATCTCCGACAACGAGTCCGAAGGATCCGTTAACTCACCAGACTACACACCTACTACTTTACCCGTATCCCCAGTTTATGAACCTGCTACACCGCCTACAACACCTGTTTACACGCCCGCTACTCCACCACACTCTCTTCCTATGGGAGAATCCCGAACTGATGCAAATTATGATAGGGATGACAAGGAGGAAGAACCCAAATCCGAACCCCCTGTTGACCCACCTCACTCTCTAAAAAGGAAGGAACCCGAGACCCTTGCTAGTGTTATTCCCGGTCCTTCTAAAAGAAAAGACACCACCGACTTGGCAATGATCATTAAACGCCAAGATAGGTTGGAAAAGGAGCAAGAGAGCATCTTTGATTTCATGTCTGATTTTATCAAGTACCAAAGGCAAAAGCACCAAGTATTTGAAGGTTTCATGAAAGATGTTCAAGATCTCCTAGGGGATAAAGAGCAAGCGCCTATTCGTGCCCGATTGGCTAAGGTCGAGAAGAACCAAGATCAATTGGGGAAGATGATGGCCGACATGAAAGCGCTTCAAGATAAGTCAATGAAGGATTTTGAAGATTTCTTCAAAGAGTACCATTAGATAGTGTCCTTCTAGTTTATGTTTTCCATTTTCGTATTAGTGTTCCCATTCATTGTAAAGGCTTTGCCTAAAACTACTATCTTAGTTTCATTTCGTGCTTATCCTAGTTTTCGTACCGTGTAATAAAAGATGTTAGTTATCTTTGTGATGTTTAATAAAAAATTTAAGTGTTTTTATTACATCTTGTTGTTTTCTCTTACATATATTCCCTACTACTTGTTGTGTGAAATTTGTACATTTATAAAACAATTTATAACTTATTAGCACCATAACTCTTCAACTAATACTGTTTTTATGTATTGAAGATCATGGCTCAATCAACTCGTGGTGCTAACACTCTTCCAAACGTCACTTTGACACCCGCACAATTTCAACAACTGCTTGCTGCCGCCCAAGGCAATAATAATCAAGGGAACAACCAAGGGAATCCACCTACATCATACACCTACAAGGAGTTCATGAACTGTAAACCTCCATCCTTCAATGGGAATGAGGAAGCAGTCGAGTTAACTCGTTGGTTTGAAAAAGTCGAATCAATCTTTCGTATTTGTAACTGTGCGGAAGCCGACAAGGTGAAGTATGCCATTCACACACTAGGTGGCCTTGCCTTGACTTGGTGGAACGGTTATGCCCAAACTGTGGGGCTAGATGCTGCTAATGCTATTCCATTAGCCGTTGTGAAAAGAATGATGACGGATAAAGTTTGCCCAAGGAATCAAATTCAAAGGCTAGAAGTGGAGTTTTGGGAATTGAAGGTCATTGGTACTAACATTGAAGCTTATACCAATAGGTATATAGAGTTGGTTTCTCTATGCCCGAATATGGTTCCCACTGAACAAAAGAAGATTGAGAGATACATAGAAGGTCTTCCTGATGAGATTCAAGGAAACGTTATTGCTGCTAGTAAGGAGACCTTAGATGCAGTGATACTTATGGCTCAAAACTTAATGATGGCTAAGAGGAGAAAGGCCGCGTCTAATAAACAAGCTGAGGCTAAGTCTAGTGAGGGTAAGAGGAAGTTTGAACCATCTCAAGGTTCAAGCCAAGGTTCAAACAAGAAAGCTGCCGATAGTTTTAGAAGTGGTTATGCTGGGACAAAACCACAATGAAATCGTTTTGATAGGCATCATAGTGGGAAGTGTATGGCTCATTGCACCAAGTGCAAGAAGACTGGTCACATAGCTAAGTATTGTAAAGTTCCCGCTACAAAGGCAAACGCTTATGTTCCAACTTGCTATGATTGTGGAGAAGTTGGACATTTCCGCAATCAGTGTCCAAAGAACAAGGGTAACAATGGTAATGCTAAGAGTCGTGCTTTTGTGATAACTGCCGAAGAAGCCCGTGAGGATGATGAAGTGATAACGGGTACGTTTCTTGTTAACAACATCTATGCTACTGTTTTATTTGATTCTGGTGCCGATAGAAGTTATGTGTCTACTGAATTTTGTGCCTTATTCACCGAAAAACCACAAGCTTTAGAAATTAAATGACTTGTAGAAGTAGCTAATGGTAAGGTTATGAAAGTAGACAATGTGTATAAAAACTGTGATCTGATCCTAGCCGATAAACACTTTAAGATCGACCTTTTGCCAGTCGTGTTAGGAAGCTTTGACGTAGTCGTAGGAATGGATTGGTTACGCCCATTAAGAGCTGCAATCATGTGTTATGAGAAAACCATTAACATTCCTCTAGAAAATGGCGAAACCCTAATCGTTCAAGGAGACATGAGTGGTACTAAACTTAATATCATCTCTTGTATCAAAACCCGCAAATATCTAATGAAGGGATATCAAGCTATCTTAGCTCATGTTAAGAAAGTCGAACCGGAAGAAAAACGTTGATGTGCAGCGGGGTAGTATATAAAATAGTTTATATTTTACTAGGAAAAACTATTAAATACGATACAATTTTACACAATATATTTATTTATTTATAGAATGGATATACTTAAACCTTGCTACAACACTTATAGGCAGTGTACCTAATCGTACAGTAGTGTAGTTTTTAGTAAGTCCGGTTCGTTCCACAGGGAAATCTTTAAACAAAGCTCAACGCTATATTAGTTTACTTTTATAAAAATACAAACATATATATAAGTAATATTATTATTATAAAGGGGGGTTTTTACCGTTTAATGACCGGTTTTTCGATTTTAAAACTTTAGTCGCAGTTAAAACCTAATGTAAAATATAAAATAAATACAAGACTTAAATTAAAGCGTAAAGTAAATAACGATAATGAAATTGCGAATAATAAAAGTGCGATAAAATAAACTTGCGATAATTAAAAAGTACGATAATTAAAAGTGCGAATAAATAAAAGTGCGATAATTAGAAGTGCAATTAAATATAAAATAAAGGAAATTAAATATGAAATAAAAGAATTATGCTTATTTAAACTTCTGTAATCATGATGTTTGACGTGTTGATTTTAGTTTTATGCCCATGGGTTAATTGTCCTTTGTCCTGGATTATTTAATATGTCCGTCTGGTTTTTGTCCATAACAGTCCATCAGTCATAAATATAAATTGCAAGTGTCCTTGTCAAATTATTATTATACCCGAAGTTAAATATTCCAACTAATTGGGGATTCGAATTGTAACAAGGTTTTAATACTTTGTTTAATGAATACACCAGGTTATCGACTGCGTGTAAACCAAGGTTTTACTACTTTGTTAACAATTACACCAATTACCCTTGAATGTAATTTCACCCCTGTTTTAATTATTCTAGTGGCTATTAATCCATTCCCGTGTCCGGTTAAATGAACGATTATTCGTACATATAAATACCCCGCCCATCGTGTCCGATTGAGTGTATATGGTAATTTATAGGGACGCCCAATTGTAAATCTTTATATTAACATTAACAAACTTTCATTTAGTTAAACAAATATAAAGCCCATTAATAGCCCATAGTCTAATTTCCACAAGTGTCGTTCTTTTGTCCAAACCCCAATTATGGTACAAAGCCCAATTACCCAATTTTAGTAATTAGCCCAACATCATGATTACTTCGTTTTAAATAAGCATAATAATAACTTAGCTACGAGACATTAATATAAAAAGGTTGAACATAACTTACAATGATTAAAAATAGCGTAGCGTTACACGGACAGAATTTCGACTTACACCCTTAAAACAATCCTTAACATAACCTTATTATTATTATTAATTAAAATTAAAATTATAAATATTTATTTATATGTTTGAGATAGAGGGAGATAGATATTATGGTTTTTAACTCGGCAGAAAACTGGCTTTATATAGGACCTGACCAGCATTTTCACTCCATGCGACTCGCATGGATTTTGTGCTTCTGGCCATGCGAGTCGCATGGCCACCCTGGATCCAGCCAAGTTGGTTTGTTTTCTTCTTGCCGACGTAATATAATAATAATATATAATATAATATATAATTATATATAATTATATATATATTATATTATATTCTTGTGCATAATAGACTAGATATTTTTGGTCCGTTGCGTCGGGCGTTTCTTCTTGGCTCAGGTCCCGGTTCCGGATTTTCGGACGTCTTCTCGTATTATTTTATATCGTGTACTTTGCGTCTTGTAACTTGTACTCTTGTCATTTTGAGACGTTCCTCATCAATATTTTGAACCTTTTTGATTGTCTTTTGTACTTTTGAGCTTTTTGGTCGTTTGCGTCTTCAATTCGTCGAATCTGTCTTTTGTCTTCACCTTTTATTATTTAAACGAATATCTCTTGTAAATAGAACAATTGCAACTAAAAGCTTGTCTTTCTTGAGGAATAATGCTATGAAATATATGTTCGTTTTTAGCATTATCAAACGTATTGAAGATGTACCGGTGGTTAGAGACTTTCCCGAAGTATTTCCCGAGGAACTCCCTGGTCTCCCTCCCCAACGACAGGTTGAGTTTCAAATTGATTTAACACTCGGTGCTGCACCGATTGCAAAGGCACCATACCGACTAGCTCCATCCGAAATGAAATAATTATCTATCCAACTACAAGAACTTTTGGAGAAAGGTTTCATTCGTCCTAGTTCGTCTCCGTGGGGAGCACCTGTTCTATTTGTCAAGAAGAAAGATGGAACGTTGTGAATATGTATTGATTACCGAGAACTCAACAAGCTAACCATCAAGAATCGTTATCCTCTGCCGCGTATTGATGACCTGTTTGACCAACTGCAAGGGTCAAGTATTTATTCGAAGATTGATCTTAGGTCGGGTTATCATCAATTGAGAGTCAAGGAAACTGATGTTTCTAAGACTACTTTCCGAACTCGCTATGGGCATTATGAGTTTCTTGTCATGCCTTTTGGTTTAACCAATGCTCCTGCAGTATTCATGGATCTTATGAATCGTGTATGTAAACCTTATCTTGATAAATTCGTGATTGTTTTCATCGACGATATTCTAATCTATTCCAAGAACGAGAAAGAACATGAGCAACATTTGCGATTGATTCTAGAGCTCTTAAAGAAGGAACAACTGTATGCCAAGTTCTCTAAATGTGAATTTTGGTTACGAACCGTACAATTTCTCGGACATGTAGTTGATAGTGAAGGAATACATGTCGATCCGGCAAAAATCACTGCTATTCGGAATTGGGAAGTACCTAAGAGTGCGAAACATATTCGCCAATTTTTAGAACTTGCTGGTTATTACCGAAGATTCATCAAAGATTTTTCTATTTTAGCCAAGCCTCTGACTAAGTTAACTCACAAGGGGAAGAAGTTTGAGCGGTCCAAAGAATAAGAATCTGCTTTTAAGGTTCTAAAGGATAAATTGACCACAGCCCTGATTCTATCACTACCCGATGGCAATGACGATTTTGTAGTCTATTGTGATGCCTCGAATCAAGGTTTCGGATGTGTCTTAATGCAACGTAACAAAGTTATAGCTTATGAATCAAGACAATTGAAGAAACATGAGAAGAACTATACCACGCATGACCTGGAGTTAGGAGCGGTGGTATTCGCATTGAAGATGTGGAGACATTATCTCTACGGGATTAAATTCACTTTGTTTACCGATCATAAAAGTCTTCAACATATCTTTGATCAAAAGCAACTAAACATGAGACAAAGGTGTTGGGTCGAGTTATTAAATGACTACGACTGTGAGCTTAAATATCATCCCGGTAAGGCGAATGTAGTTGCCGATGCCCTTAGTAGAAAGGATCGTGTCAAACCGATCCGAGTCCGAGCTTTAAACATACGTATTCGTACGAATCTTACATCTCAAATTCGTGAAGCACAACTTGAGGCATTGAAGGAAGAGAATGTCCAATTTGAGGGACTTAAAGGTCTCTTAAAACAACTTGAACTCAAGGGAAACGGAATAAGGTATTTCAATAACCGAATCTGGGTCCCAATTTTTGGAAATCTTCGAGAACTAGTCTTGGATGAAGCACATAAGACTAGGTATTCTATTCACCCGGGCTCTAGTAAAATGTATCACGATGTGAAAGAATTTTATTGGTTGCCTAATCTTAAATCTGATATTGCCGATTATGTGAGCAAGTGCCTTACTTGTTTAAAAGTTAAGGCCGAGCATCAAAAGCCGTCTGGTTTACTTCAACATACGGATATTCCGCAGTGGAAGTGGGAATGTATCACTATGGATTTCATCACCAAGTTGCCTAAGACTTCAAACGGCAATGATACTATATGGGTCATAGTGGATCGTCTTACTAAGTCTGCACACTTCTTACCGATCAAAGAAACCGACAAGATGGAGAAATTGTCACAACTTTACATCAAAGAGATTGTCTCGCGTCATGGAGTTCCTATTTCAATCATTTCATATCGCGATAGTCGATTTATTTCTAGATTTTGGAAAACTTTACAATCTGCTCTTGGAACTCAATTTGACATGAGTACCGCTTATCATCTGCAAACCGATGGTCAAAGTGAACGAACCATACAAACATTGGAAGATATGCTTCATGCTTGTGTTATCGATTTTGGCAAAGGTTAGGATAGACACTTGCCTTTAGCCGAATTTTCTTACAACAACAGTTATCATTCGAGTATTAAGGCTGCACCTTTTGAAGCCTTGTACGGACGAAAATGTAGATCTCCACTGTACTGGGATGAACTAGAAGATAGACAAATTTCCGGTCCGGAAATCATTCATGAAACTACTGAAAAGATCGTTCAAATTAAGAAGCGGTTAGAAACTTCCCGAAGCCGACAAAAGAGCTATGCTGATATTCGTCGGAAAGATTTAGAATTCCAAGTTGGTGATAAAGTCATGTTGAAAGTATCCCCTTGGAAAGGAGTCGTTCGTTTTGGTAAACGAAGCAAACTAAGTCCGCGTTTTGTTGGACCTTTCAAGATTATCGAAAGAATTGGTCCCGTGGCTTATCGATTAGAACTACCTGCCGAGCTTAGTAAGGTACACGTCTCAAATCTCAAAAAGTGTCTTGTTGATGACACACTCGTTATTCCTTTGGATGACACTCGCATTGATGAAAAGATGCACTTCATTGAAGAACCAATTGAGGTCGTTGATCAAACTGAGAAACGCTTGAAACAAAGTACTATACCTATTGTTAAAGTCCGTTGGAATTCGCGACGAGGCCCCGAGTATACCTGGGAATGTGAAGACCAAATGAGACGAAAATATCCCCATCTCTTCTCAACCGCAGATGCATCCGAGAAGTCCACCTAAAACTTCGGGACGAAGTTTTTATTAACGGAGAGGTACTATGACAACCCTCAATTTTTCTTTTCATTTCTGCTATATCTATTGTTTCTGTTCCATTAATAGGATTGTTTGTAATCGTAAACTTTGTTTAACAACCGTTGATTAAATATTAACCTTTGATCGATACTTCCTATTATATAAAGTTTATGTTATGTATTATCATTATTAATACAAACTATATATATATATAGACATTATTACTTAAAAGTGTTATTATATAAACCACAAAAATTAATACAAACTATTTGGAACAAATAAAACTCATAAAAGACTAGGACTTATAAATAAATAAATGTAACCCTAATATTTACAATACTAATAAATAATAATAATAATAATAATAATAATAATAATAATAATAATAATAATAATAATAATAATAATAATAATAATAATAATAATAATAATAATAATAATAATAATAATAATAATAAAAGAAAATATATATAATACATAAATAACTAAGTAAATAAAAAAAAGGAACCGTATAAAAAAAAATAATAAGATCATAAGAGTCTGGTATATCGGCTGCAGCTTCTTAGGAACCGTATAAAGGCTCGTGATTTCCAGATTTATCACCACAATTAAACTTGCAATCTAGTCGACAAATCTTCCTGCAATCCCTCAGTTTCTTTCAATATTAAACCTGCAATCCAGCCCATTTTCTGTCAACTATAAACCTCCACACAAACCCTTCCTGCAGTCGTGAAACACCACCACCATCACAGCTCTTTTAATCGCTAAAACCTCCTGTGTTTCTTCTATTGTCTGCCTGCTGCAACTACCTGCTGTAAGTGTTCCTGTTTCCGCTGTTTCTATTCGATCCTTACCAGCTATTTGTGTTTGATTATATGTTGTTTATTTTCTGTCTTCCTGTCGTGATTACACAGCCCAAAAGAACCTCCTCTTGGTCGAATATTGCTGCTGTATCTGCCTTCTATCTGTCGAGTATTCTGACCCAAGACAGGCACCATATTGGGTTATGATTTACCTGTTGTAGCAGCTTCTGTTTTCTATTTCTGTACGCACCATTAACATCACCAAACCTACTCTCAATCTTGCGTAAGGTAGCCCTTTAAACTTTAGTTAATTCCACTTAAATCCCTTGGATAATAATTACATGTTTTAAGATAAGGTCCATGATTTTATGTTGGGTCTATATGTAATCTATAATGAATAATGATAAGATTATGATCAAGTATTATAGTTAATTGTTAATAATAAGATGAATGGGTATAGTTAATAAAGGTTAGGGTCATTGGCTAATAATAAGATAAAGGTTGATCAAGAAATTGATAAGTATAAGATTTTGATAATGATAAATGATGTAGGATAATTAACTAGTTGTAAAATTTCAAGATGATAGCAAGTATGAATTATAATTATGAAGTAATAAGATTGTTAAACTTAAATGTATAGATATGATTTTATGTGAAAAGATATTAACTAGTTAGTAAAGATAAAGATTATGATTATGAATAAATATAGGCTAGATAAATAAATGGTTAAAAGTATGATTTTATGTGATTAAAAAGTTTAGCTTAGGATTATGGTTTAGTAACATAGTTATGAAGATGATGTACGTGCATGCATGCATGCATACTTACGTATGTGCATGTATACATTGTATGTATATGTGTGTGTATATGAGAATATATACATACATGTATATGTATGTGTATATATGTAAGAGTATGTATGTGTGTATGTATGTATGGATGTGTATTCTATAAATAACTAGTATAGTAAAAATAATAAAAGTAATAAATATATGTATATGTACCATCTTACACTATTGTATATGTAACACATACACCTACTATATATATATATATATATATATATATATATATATATATATATATATATATATATATATATATATATATATATATATATATATATATATATATATATATCATATAGTATTGAACGTATACATGTATAATAATGAATAAAGAATATATATGTATATGTAAGTATCACATAGATATAATTATATACATAACATATAATAATAACTTACTCATTGGTTGAAAAATTAAAGATTAAAAAATACTATTATTAGTATCACCTATACACATACCTATATAGTAACACATAATAACACTAACAATATTATCACTTATATACATATAAATTTCTCGAAAACGGTCACTGTTAATATACTTTACTATATTAATAAACAAACTATATGTCTATTGGACATTACCTAATCGAACATTATATCTCTAGGTTGAGATCTCTGCTTACACACTCCATTCATACTACTTGCGTGGTTTTGCTTGCTTGCTATTAAGGTGAACTTCATAGCCCCACTTTTTAACTATCTTTATATACTTGTTTTGAACTTTTGGGGTGAGACACATGCTTGCTTTTAAACTATTTTACGCTTAGACACAAGTACCCGCAAACTGTTTAACTGTGCTGACATGCTTTGATTCATGCTAAATCCCTACCATGATATCGTTAATTGTTACTTATAAAGGCAAACTTAGTTATTGTGAATAGTGCTATTGAGAGTGACGTCTCTAACCATTTGACCGTTGGTCTTTGGTTACATAATAATGATTACACGACACTGACAGTTCAAGGTGTCCTGAGGTAACTTTGTTTACGTATTGATATCATAACTTTCAGCATCTGCTTTTGATAACTAAATCTTGTGGTCTAAAACTATATATTAAACCTATGTTGTTCACTCAATCTTTTTGGTTGACTCTTTAAGCATGTTTTGTCTCAGGTGAAGATTGCTAAAGACTTGTGTGCTATTTGGACTTTTGCTGCTTTTGGAGTCCGCATATTATCATTTATTATTGCATTAAAACATTTGAATTTACCTTTACATTTGGAATTTACATTGTAATGACTTAATACATTCCGCTGCGTTAATACATTGGATTTAAATTAAAACATCTCATATAGAGTCGTTCTCGCTTTACACTTGTGTTTTGGTATTGGTTAGTCACAGATTACTCCCGGTACTATTTAGGGGGTGTGACAGGAATGATTAGTCACTTTCATGCATTAAGACCAAATGTCACACACTTAATGCATATAGTACTTGTATAGGATGTTTAGTTTCTTTTGCAGGTGCTAGAAGGAGTAAAGGTACCAAAATGTGGTGTTCAAATTTGAGTCAAACGGCTATATAACGGATACCAAATTTGGACTGGAGCACGCACGGTCGTACCACAATCGACCGTGATGTCAACCGTGTGTCAACGGCTACTTTTTGTATCCCTCTATAAAAGGAAAACATTTAAGAGCATTTGAAGCTGACCCTCTTGCATATTTCAAACGCTTATTTCCAGTGATCACAAGTGCATTAATTACTACTCAAATGTGATCAACCAAGAGAAGATTCTATGATCTTATAGATATAGAATTGGGTTGTTGTAAACTTACTAATCAAAATCATTTATCTTGTGAGTTTACTTAATGTAATGTATGTCCTAGTATTGTCTTAGGATCATCATTGCAAAGTGTATAAGTCTTGTAACTTCAATTAGTAGAAGAATAGGCTAGCTTAGTGATCTACTTCCTTAAAGGGACTTAGGAAGTTGATTAATCTTATTTGGAGATTATTACTTGTCCAAGGTGAAGACAAATTGATCTAGGTTGGAGTTGATCTTTCAAAGGGATAGAAAGATTAGGTTTGTTGTCTACCAAAGAAGTTGAAGACTTGTAAATCAGATCTCCACCGAGTTTGGAGAAAAGTGCTTAGTGAAGCAACAAATCCCGATTAGTGTAATCGGGGAGTGGATTAAGGTGGATTAGTTAACATCCTTCTGAACCACTATAAATCCTTATGTCTATGTTCTTTACATTACTTCATTTATCATTTTAAACATGCACATTACACACATCAAGTTTATGTTGAAATGGTTGATAAAAGTTAATCGAATTTGGGGATCAATCGAAAAAGTGTTAAAAACGTATCAAGTAACTATTCACCCCCCCTAGTTACTTACAATTGGTATCAGAGCGGTTGCTCAAATCATTGCTCTACAAACATTTTTGAAAGTGTTAAAATTTGTTTTGTGCAAAAACTTGAGTCAACGATTCTCGGATCAACTCAAACTATGGGATACTTGGAAGAATTTGTGAAAGAAGCACCAATCTTTGATAAGATGAATATTGATGCGTGAAAATTAAGATTTGAGTCTTATCTCAAATCCAAGGATTACTACTTGTAGAGAATAATCAAAGTAGGAGACTTTGTACCACAAGCTAGTTCAAGACTAGTGAAGTCAACATTTCAAAACAATGATGTTTTGAAACAATTTGATGCAATTTCACTACTTCATGGAATTCTTCCTAGTGAAGAAAGATTAAAGATAATCTCATGTGAAAGTGCAAAAGAATGTTGGGATTCACTATGTTCTCAAGAAGATTTAAACTCTAGGAGTTTAAAGGATAAAGGAATAGAGAAGGATTTGGAAAAGGTTGGTGATTCTCAAGCAAAAGGGTTGAATGGAAATGAAGAATTTTGTGTAACGACCAGGAAATTTCCGACCAAATTTATACTTAATCTTTATATGTTTCCGACACGATAAGCAAAGTCTGTAAGGTTGAGTCTCAAAAAGTTTGAACTATTTCATATATTCAATTGACCTTCGACTGTTCTCGACGATTCACGAACAACTATTTGTAAATAGATAAATATAAATTTCAATATATATAGATATGTATATATTTGAATTCTAAATTTAAAATTACTATATGCTTTAGTTAACTAAGTAAAATAAAAATATAATATAATATTATTACTAAAAGAAATACATATATATAATGTATATTAAAAATAAATAATTAATGATTGTAATACTCGTTTGATATTCCGATTGATATTAAACAAGTTAAATTTAAACTAATATGATTTTAAAATAAACGGTGATACGAAAATGAGTTCTATAAATTTTAGGCTTATTAAAAATGAATTTAAGAACAATTTGTTAAGTTTTAATACTTTTTATATTTCACCCATAAATGAGAGGGACAGTTGATGTAATTTTTATTTAATAAATTAATGATCGAATTTTATACCATAATGACCAAAATAAATAAATATAGTTAATTTAAAAATATGGGATTTTTTCTGAACACTTTTATCCGCCACTGATTTCGCACGATACACAGCCCGGGAGAACTGTCGGTATAAACAAACAAATATTTCGATGGATTTGCTATTTGTTTCTGTTTTACTCTTTTTCATGATTGAATAAAAGTAAGGTTATTATAGATTACTGTTTTCGTTTCCTTCTCCTCATAATTCAACTTAGAGAGTAATTTAACATATATATATAGATATTGAATTGTGCACGTTTACTTTAATTTAGTTTATTTAATTACTATTTTGTTTATATATATATATATGTATACTTATGCAACTTGAGGAGAATATGTTTCTTTCTGTGATTCCTTGTTGCTTTCTGTCAAACACCCATCACAAAATCCCAAATCCTTGAATAATGATTTACTGTGCACCTTTATTTATTTATTCCATTTCATTTTACCGATGATGAATTTTGATATGTAAAAGCTTTATTTGGTGTACTTGATTTAAAGTTTTCGTGTTGTATCAAGTGCAATAAAAGTAGTACCTAGAGGTGCATCAAAGGAAGTGAATTATTGTCACTGTTTTGTTCTGCATATATCCAACTCTCTTTATATATAGGTATAAACAAATATAGATATATATCACCACTTGTTCTTCTTCCTCGAAAACCCGCCATCAACCATCACCTTTGACACCGGCAACCACCATCATTGTTGCTTCTGTAACCATTAAACCACCACCCTCAATCACCGTTGTCACCTCCACCATAACCCACCTCACCACCAACGATAACATCATCAAAACCAAACCATTTCTTTGTTACTATAGGTTGTTTGTTTAAGTCAATATGCGAGCAAGCTAGACCCGGAACCAAACCACCCATCGAATCACTCTCTATCCCTCTCCTAAGGTTCAAGTAAAACCATCGACTACTTCCATTTTTCTGTTTTGTCGAGCTAACACCATAACAACCATCATCACCCTACAACCAACGGCCACCTTAATAATCTCTATCACCACCCCATCGTCGAACCACACTCTCTCTTTTCTCTCCTCCTCTTTTCTTGAATATCTCCTTCATGAACCCAAAACAACCTTGCAACTTCTTTTCCCTCGAACCTTGCTGCACATACGTGCTGCCTCCGTCCCTAATTCTGCTCAAACTACACTAAAACCAAACACCATTCAACACCCACTTATTTAGTTGCTAGCTATCACTGCTTCTGTTAGAGAAAACTAATGGCAATGATAATAATAACGCGATAATGATGATGCTACAGTGACTTCATTTTCTATCTTTCTATTAAAAACCGAACTATTGCAGCTATTTATTGTTTCTGTTACTACTTCGCGTTTTATATTTCCTGTTTTAAAAAGATGCACGAAGAAGATAATGATGAACAGTGGGTTGATAAGTTTAAATCATATAAAAAGATGATTGTAAGTTTATGTGAGGAAGACGATGATACGTACGATCGTGAATTGATATAAAATAAAAGACGATAATGATGAAGGTTTTTTTTCCTATCCCACTTGCACGTAACCGTTGAATCATCTTTCCTTATTTTAAAATACAAATCGAGCTCATTTAAATGGTGTATGATCAGGCTGCAATTTTTTTTATTTGGATTTTCTAATTGGGCTACCATATTTCGGAAATGACTTGGGCCGTGATCCATATTTTTCGGTTGGGCTGGAGGACAAAAGAATGAGTAGGTTATAAATTAGGATTTTGATGTTAAGGAAGAAAACGGTTCATTAGTGGTTAAATAAGTTTATTTCGTAAATTAAGAGAGAAATTAATAAGCAGAGTTATGGTTTAGAGTGTTGATGGGTTAGCATGAGGTCGCGGGTTCGAGCCTGGTATGGGGCATATTTTTTTAGAAAAAGCTTTAAAGGTAGTCCTCTTTTATCATTATTAGTATTATTACTATTAGTATTATTATTATTAGGCATTAAGTATTATTATCAAAATTATTAATATCATTATCATTATTATTAAAGTTATCATTTTTTTTTTAAAAAACTACTATTAATATTAAAAAAAATCATTTTTATTAAAATTATCATTTTATTAAAACTAACATTATCTTTATTATCATTATAATAATAATAATAAAAATAATAATAATAATAATAATAATAATAATAATAATAATAATAATAATAATAATTATTATTATTATTATTATTATTGTTATTATTATTATTATTATTATTATTATTATTATTATTATTATTATTATTATTATTATTACTATTATCTTTATTATTATTATTAGTAGTAGTAGTACTATTATTATTAGAAGTATGATTATTTTATTATTAATATCATTAATAGTATTAATTTTAACATTATAATTATTATCATTAATATATTATCTTGTTAAATAACTAATACGTCATATAAAACTATATTTAATACATATAACCTAACTATATTAAAAAAAAATTTACTAACTATTTATTTAAGGTATATAACATAAATATTTTTAATTAAGTTAATTAATGAAACATATAATTATTAATATAACAATTATATCACTAATAATATATATAAATTTGTTCGATTACAATGTGTTAATATACACAAATGATATAGGTTCGTGAATCCGAGGCCAACCCTGCATTATTCAATATTGTCATATGTATTTTTACTACAAAATACATTAGGTGAGTTTCATTTGCCTTTTTACCCTTTATATTTTTGGGCTGAGAATACATGCGCTACTTTTATATCTGTTTTACGAAATAAACACAAGTAATTGAAACTACATTATATGTTTGAATGATCGAAACTGAATATGCCCCTTTTTAGTCTGGTAATCTAAGAATTAGGGAACAGACACCCTAATTGACGCGAACTCTAAAGATAGATCTATCGGGCCCAACAAGCCCCATCCAAAGTACCGGATGCTTTAGTACTTCGAAATTTATATCATGTCCGAAGGAGGATCCCAGAATGATGGGGATATTCTTATATACATATTGTGAATGTCGGTTACCAGGTGTTCAATCCATATGAATGATATTTTTGTCTCTATGCATGGGACGTATGTTTATAAGAAATGGAAATATGAAATCTTGTGGTCTATTAAAATTATGAAATGTTTATTTATGATAAACTAATGAACTCACCAACCTTTTGGTTGACACTTTAAAGCATGTTTATTCTCAGGTATGAAAGAAATCTTCCGCTGTGCATTTGCTCATTTTAAAGACATTTACTTGGAGTCATTCATGGCATATTTCAAAAGACGTTGCATTCGAGTCATTGAGTTCATCAAGATTATTATTAAGTCAATTATAGTTAGATATATTATGAAATGGTATGCATGCCGTCAATTTTTGTTGTAATGAAGGATTGTCATTTCAAAAACGAATGCAATGTTTGTAAAATATATCATATAGAGGTCAGGTACCTCGCGATGTAATCAACTGTTGTGAATCGTTTATAATCGATATGGACTTCGTCCGGATGGATTAGGACGGGTCTCTACAGTTGGTATCAGAGCGGTGGTCTTAGTGAACCAGGTCTGCATTAGTGTGTCTAACTGTTAAGTCATTAGGATGCATTGGGGAGTCTGGACTTCGACCGTGTCTGCATGTCAAAAGTTTTGCTTATCATTTCGTGTCGGAAATCATCTGCTTATCATCCTTAGGAAAATGACATGATTATCATTCTTAGTCTAGACACATATTGCTGCAATGATTGCATGAATAGTGTATAGACAAAATTCATATCTTAGCGTATCTGATAATTCATATCTTAACGCATCTGTTGCTGTAGATTTGCCGGACATATGCCGTAAATTCCTCCGTAGTCTACGAAATCTTTAGTACTATATATATAGATATTCTATGTAGTTAGAATACCATCCAATATTGAAAATCATTTCATATCGAAAAATCCTCCATCTGATCGTACGAGATGGAACTCGCAACTAGTTCAAATCCCTCGAATTCCGATAGCTATTCCGACATGGATATTCACCTAAGCTCCGAAAGCAGCGTCACCAGAATGAATCAACTAATCATCCATCCCCAATTCATCTTATGGGTTTGTAGTCTACTTAATCATTGGAGACAAGAAGAAGCGATCCCTTTCACCCACCATATTGTTCACTGGGCGAAGAACTTGAAGCATTCACTGGTGAACCAATCCGAAACACCATCTTCACCCTTATTTCCAGGGTAGCTCGACATGATTATATTCGATCCACAATTTGAAACCTTATTCATCTGCTCGTTCCGACCGACAATCATCCCAGAATAATAGAAAAAGTTAGCGAACTTCGCGCTCGAGTAAATCAATTTGGAGAATATGGTGCAAAATCTACCAGCTTCAGCAACATCACCGGCACCAACAGTAACATCAGTAACAGCACCAGTACCATCAACAATCCATGCCTCAACACCTAATTCTATACCTCGAATATAATCATCGTTCTACGTATCATTCTACCTCAATTATCTTCGTTCTTCATGGCGATTATGTAATCTCTAATGTTTTAGAGATTATGTATTCTAGTTCTAACGGTAAATCAAATGAGATTAAAATTATAGTAACTCATTAAATCTATGATTACATCTGAAGAAAATATATATGTAAGTATGTTTTCATAAAGATTGTAATTAAAAATCTTTTTGTACAAACTGTTAATGATGAAAATATTTTAACGGGTAGGTAATACCCGAGGAATATTTAGATTTTATCTTAATAAGTTACACTATACATTCGTCAAAGTTGATTCAACAGTCATTTACTATCCTATTTGCACTCACCGATATACGTGTCTGTTCACCTCAGAATAACCATTTTCATTCAATTTCATATTTGGATTTTTACCTATCAGAATCCAACAAGTGGCATAATGAAGAAAATATTCGACAAAATAAAATTTGTTAGAAACAAACAAATTAACTATGAGAAATTTTGTTAAGAATCCACGCTAACTGTTCCTAGCTAATTGTTCCTAGCTAACTAATTAATCCCGTATTACATTTTATTTATTGCAATTTATTAATCGCAATTTATTTATCGCAATTTAAATTATCGCAATTTTATTTATCGTCATTTAATTTTTGTTATTTACTTTACGCACTTTATTTATCGTCATTTAATTTCTGTTATTTATTTTTACGCACTTTAAATATCGGGACATGTATACAAGGTTTTGACATATCATATCGACGCATCTATATATATATTATTTGGAATAACCATAGACACTCTATATGCAGTAATGATCGAGTTGTCTATACAGGGTTGAGGTTGATTCTACAATAATATATTTAGTTTGAGTTGTGATCGAGTCTGAGACGAATACGGGTCACGATACGTATTAATTAATTCGAATATTATATATTAAATTATATATGAATTGTTGAATTGCTAACTGTGGACTATCAATCGAGGACTACCAACATTGGACAATTAAAATGAATTAAAATATTGATTATAACATATGAAACTAAACAAATCTTCAAGTTTGCCACTTGATTTCACCCTAAAACCACATTTATATCTTGACGATTACAATCTGCGTCCAAACCTTTCGTAATTCTTGAAAACACCTCAATCGAGAGGATGAACCAACCGCATTTCATCTACGGAAGAAAAGATTGATGCATATAACTTTTCACCTGAGAAACTCTCGGCAACTGAGTAAACGTTTAAAACGTAGCTATGCTAATTTCTTAGTGTTATTATTACCCAAAATAACTTTGCAATCCCTTTCCAAATTAGCAAATTTTGTCACATCTCCAGCAAGTCAACTTTGACTTTTCATTCGAAACAACCTTATTATAACCTTGATTTATATGTGTACTCTTTTATTGTTATCGGGGAACCTTTTATTATATTCCACCATATTACCAGTAGATGTACCAGCAACCTCGTCGCTCCTTGGTTTAAATCTCTCCGACAAATCACTAAATTTATCTATTGAAGTCTCATCATGTACTCATCCGCACCTCGTAACGAGAATTGCCGTACCAAATACCGAGAATCAGCAATCAGTATTTTGAAATCTCGCAGCATGTCTATATCAACAGTTATATGTAAACATATAACATTTATCTCTTAGAATTATGATCTTCCATTCTGAAATTCTGAAAAGCACCCAGTCTACAAGCAATACCCCAAATTCTGAAAAAGCTGAATACAGCAGCACAAACTGTACACGACCTTAACTGTCGAAAGTTGATGATAAAGAATGGAGTATTGGAAACACTCAATAGAAAATTTAGTACCGAAAAGCGGATTATGCGAAACTATGAAGGAAGCCGTGGACAAATCACAAAGAATAAGTTTGACTTTAAAGAATCCAAATGATTATGTTTCTGATGAAATCTTTAGGGAATACCTTGCTTCCGAATCTAAACCCTTACGGATAAATTGTAGTGACCCGAACTTTTCCATGTTTATATATATTAATTGAGATTGATATTTACATGATTAAATGTTTCCAACATGTTAAGCAATCAAACTTGTTAAGACTTGATTAATTGAAATATGTTTCATATAGACAATTGATCACCCAAGTTGACCGGCGATTCACGAACGTTAAAACTTGTAAAAACGACATGACGATATATATATGGATATACATATGGTTAACATGAGATTATGATAAGTAAGTATCTCCATAAGTATATTAACAATGAGTTATATACATATAAACAAGACTACTAACTTAAGGATTTCGAAACGAGACATATATGTAACAATTATCGTTGTAAAGACATTTAAATGTATATATATCATATTAAGATATATTAATATATCATAATATCATGATAATATAATAATTTAACATCTCATTAGATATAATAAACAATGGGATAACAACATTAATTGAGATCGTTAACTTAAAGGTTTCAAAACAACACTTACATGTAACGACTAACGATGACTTAACGACTCAGTTAAAATGTATATACATGTAGTGTATTTAGATGTATTAAAATACTTTTGGAAGACTTCAAGACATATATCAAAACACTCATACTTAACGAAAATGGTTACAGTTACTTTCCCATTCTTTTCTTTCATCAAGAATTCTAGTCGTATTCTTACCCGTATTATACACAGCTTCAAAACGTACTTACTATGGGTATATACTAATAGGAACTAGCATGGGATTCCACTTTTGATTAAGTCATGTATGACTAATCAATTTTAACTTCTACCATGAGCTAGTCAACTAACTAGAACTCCTTTTAACCCCACTCACCACTCACCAATTACCACTCATCATTCACTCCATTTCACTTCCAATTCTCTTTCTAATTCTCTCTCAACACACACACACACTATTATGAACGTATTTTTTCAGTAGTTAATCATCATCTTCATCAAAAATCACTTCAAGAATCAAGCTATAATCATCATAGGAAGAACACTTCAAGAACATTTCAAAAATCCCTTCAAGTTTACTAATTTACTTCTAAGCTTTCTAATCCATTCCAAGTAATCATATAAGATCAAGAAACCTTTGTTATATACAGTAGGTTATCTTTCTTATTCAAGGTAATATTCATATTCAAACTTTGATTCAATTTCTATAACTATAAACTATCTTAATTCGAGTAAAAATCTTACTTGAACTTGTTTTTGTGTCATGATCCTACTTCAAGAACTTTCAAGCCATCCAAGATCCTTTGAAGCTAGATCATTTCTTGTCACTTCCAGTAGGTTTACCTACTAAACTTGAGGTAGTAATGATGTTCATAACATCATCGATTCATATATATAAAACTATCTTATTCGAAGGTTTAAACTCGTAATCACTAGAACATAGTTTAGTTAATTCTAAACTTGTTCGCAAACAAAAGTTAATCCTTCTAACCTGACTTTTAAAATTAACTAAACACATGTTCTATATCTATATGATATGCTAACTTAATGATTTAAAACCTGGAAACACGAAAAACACCGTAAAATCGGATTTACGCCGTCGTAGTAACACCGCGGGCTGTTTTGGGTTAGTTAATTAAAAACTATGATAAACTTTAATTTAAAAGTTGTTATTTTGAGAAAATGATTTTTATTATGAACATGAAACTATATCCAAAAATTATGGTTAAACTCAAAGTGGAAGTATGTTTTCTAAAATGGTCATCTAGACGTCGTTCTTTCGACTAAAATGACTACCTTTACAAAAACGACTTGTAACTTATTTTTCCGACTATAAACCTATACTTTTTCTGTAGAGATTCATAAAATAGAGTTCAATATGAAACCATAGTAATTTGATTCACTCAAAACGGATTTAAAATAAAGAAGTTATGGGTAAAACAAGATTGGATAATTTTTCTAATTTTAGCTACGTGAAAATTGGTAACAAATCTATTCCAACCATAACTTAATCAACTTGTATTGTATATTATGTAATCTTGAGATACCATAGACACATATACAATGTTTCGACCTATCATGTCGACACATCTATATATATTTCGGAACATCCATAGACACTCTATATGTGAATGTTGGAGTTAGCTATACAGGGTTGAGGTTGATTCCAAAATATATATAGTTTGAGTTGTGATCAATACTGAGATAAGTATACACTGGGTCGTGGATTTATTCAAGATAATATTTATCGATTTATTTCTGTACATCTAACTGTGGACAACTAGTTGTAGGTTGCTAACGAGGACAGCTGACTTAATAAACTTAAAACATCAAAATATATTAAAAGTGTTGTAAATATATTTTGAACATACTTTAATATATATGTATATATTGTTATAGGTTCATGAATCAACAGTGGCCAAGTCTTACTTCTCGACGAAGTAAAAATCTGTGAAAGTGAGTTATAGTCCCACTTTTAAAATCTAATATTTTGGGATGAGAATACATGCAAGTTTTATAAATGATTTACAAAATAGACACAAGTACGTGAAACTACATTCTATGGTTGAATTATCGAAATCGAATATGCCCCTTTTTATTAAGTCTGGTAATCTAAGAATTAGGGAACAGACACCCTAATTGACGTGAATCCTAAAGATAGATCTATTGGGCCTAACAAACCCCATCCAAAGTACCGGATGCTTTAGTACTTCGAAATTTATATCATATCCGAAGGGTGTCCCGGAATGATGGGGATATTCTTATATATGCATCTTGTTAATGTCGGTTACCAGGTGTTCACCATATGAATGATTTTTATCTCTATGTATGGGATGTGTATTGAAATATGAAATCTTGTGGTCTATTGTTACGATTTGATATATATAGGTTAAACCTATAACTCACCAACATTTTTGTTGACGTTTAAAGCATGTTTATTCTCAGGTGAATATTAAGAGCTTCCGCTGTTGCATACTAAAATAAGGACAAGATTTGGAGTCCATGTTTGTATGATATTGTGTAAAAACTGCATTCAAGAAACTGATTTCGATGTAACATATTTGTATTGTAAACCATTATGTAATGGTCATGTGTAAACATGATATTTTAGATTATCATTATTTGATAATCTACGTAAAGCTTTTTAAACCTTTATTTATGAAATAAAGGTTATGGTTTGTTTTAAAAATGAATGCAGTCTTTGAAAAACGTCTCATATAGAGGTCAAAACCTCGCAATGAAATCAATTAATATGGAACGTTTTTAATCAAAAAGAACGGGACATTTCAGTTGGTATCCGAGCGTTGGTCTTAGAGAACCAGAATTTTGCATTAGTGTGTCTTATCGAGTTTGTTAGGATGCATTAGTGAGTCTGGACTTCGACCGTGTTTACTTGAAAAATGATTGCTTAACAAATTTTGTTGGAAACTATATATTTTTAACATGTGAATATTATGTGATATATTAATCTCTTAACGCGTTTGATATTATGTGATAGATGTCTACCTCTAGAACAAATCCCATTGACTCACCTAATAATAATGAAGAGTCAAATGTAAATTGGAATGATTCGTGGACTGATTCACAAGTTCCCGAAGAGGAACCGGAAGAAGAGTCGGAACCGGAAGAAGAATCGGAACCGGAAGAAGAATTGGAACCGGATGAAGAAATAGAACCGGTGGGGGAAATAATAAAACAGTTAAGTAAAAGAAAATCCTCAACCAACCGATCAAGGTTAATTATGGTCAATGGTGTTTCCGCTAAGGAAGCAAAATATTGGGAGGATTACCAATTCTCCGATGAATCGGATTCTGACGAGAATTCCGATGATGTTATAGAAATTACCCCAACTGAATTTAAAAAGGAAAAACAAAATAATAAGGGAAAGGGCATAAAAATAGAGAAATCTAATTCCAACCCCGATGAACTTTATATGTATCGTCAACCCCCGAAGTCCTTAAGTTGTAACAATGACCCGGGAACCTCTAAACCACCAGGTTTTTCTAAACCAATGTGGAAAACGACGGCTCGTATTAGGGGAACATCATATATCCCTAGAAACTTGGCAAAACAAACCAAAACCGAAGAAGAAGAAACAAGCGAGTTGGAATAAGATAGTTGTATGCGTGTGGTGTAATATATGTAATATAGTGTGCTTATGCTTTATGATATATGTAAAAATTGCTTGTATTAATAAGTATTTTTTTTTATGAATCTAACTCTTGTCTATTTTACAGTATAAAAACACAAAATGGATAGACAACCCAATATTTTAAGAGACCTACCCGGAGACTTGATTGATGAAATCTTGTCTAGAGTCGGTCAGAATTCTTCGGCACAACTATTTAAGGCGAGATCAGTTTGTAAGACATTCGAAGAACGTTCCAAGAATGCCTTGGTTTATAAAAGGCTTTCGTTAGAAAGATGGGGGATATCACATTGGGAAATCCATAAGTTACGATGTGTTTACTTTGACGCATATATTGCGGGGAACCCAAATGCTATTTTACGCAATGGGTTAAGAAATTATTTTGACTCAATATATCCGAATATTGGACTTCGTGATTTAGAAAAAGCGGCTAACATGCAACATAAAGAAGCATGTTATGCTTACGGATTAGTAATGTTCGCTTCTCACTAAAGTGAAAACAAGAACATCGGCCTACAACTATTAAACAAAACGTTCCCACAAGTGACGGAGTCGGTAATTGGGGTAAGAAATGAGGTTTTTAGATTGTTACGGGACTGTTGGACATTAATTAACCCTCGTCCCTTTGACGACGTTACAACACGCTGTCTTATCAACGGCCATAACGGTTATGTTCCACAAGACCAAGGATGGGAAGTAGTCCTAGTAAAACCAGAATGCATGACTTGTTTCTGGACGTATGAATTACGTGTCTTTATTGCCTTTGCTGAACGACTTGTGTACTAGCTAGAATTATCTTCACAACTATCTTGTATCAAAGTTATTGTGTGCTATATTTCATGCTTTATGTAAAATAAGCGGTATTGTAAGTTTGTAAAATATTGTATAAAAGTTTGAACGCGAAATATTATTATAATCAGTTTTTCATATAGAATTGTAGTAGTTGAATTGTATATTAGCTACTAAGTATGAACTTAACGGGTAGGTACTACCCGAATTTAAACTTATAAAACGCTAATATGAAGAAAAAGCTTTTATAAATGAGTTCATATTATGCTACGAAATACTATTAACTACTCTTAATATTCTGTATGATTAACTTGTTCCATTTGACTATTTTGAAGGAAATGGCACCGACTACTCAACACACCGTGAATATGAATGAAGAGGAATTCCGTACTTTTCTAGCTTCAAACATAGCCGCAGTACAGGCTGTGCTACATACCAACAATAACCTTGGATCTAGCAGTACAGGAAATCGTGTAGGATGCACCTACAAAGAATTCACTGCCTGCAAACCTTTGGAATTTGATGGAACCGAAGGACCAATCGGATTGAAACGGTGGACCGAGAAGGTCAAATCGGTGTTTGCCATAAGTAAGTGTACTGAAGAGGACAAAGTAAAGTACGCTACGCATACCTTCACAGGTTCTGCGTTAACATGGTGGAATACCTATCTAGAGCAAGTGGGACAAGACGATGCGTACGCACTACCGTGGTCAGCATTCAAGCACTTGATGAACGAGAAGTACCGTCCCAGAACCGAGGTCAATAAGCTCAAGACAGAACTTAGAGGGTTACGAACCCAAGGATTTGATATTACCACGTACAAAAGACGATTCACAGAATTGTGCCTATTGTGTCCGGGAGCATTCGAAGATGAGCAAGAGAAGATCGACGCGTTTGTGAAAGGATTACCGGAAAGAATCCAAGAAGATATAAGTTCACACGAGCCCGCCTCCATACAACAGGCATGTAGAATGGCTCACAAACTAGTGAACCAGATTGAAGAAAGAATTAAAGAACAGACTACAACAAACGGCCCAACAACAACAACAACAACAACAGCAACTACAACAATCATCCCAACAACAATAATAACCGCAACAACAACAACAATCAGAAGCAGCTATGCCAAAGGTGTGAAAAGTATCACTCGGGGTTCTGCACCAAATTTTGCAACAAGTGTAAAAGAAATGGTCATAGCGCGGCGAAGTGTGAGGTCTACGGACCAGGGGTTAATAGAACGAAAGGAACAAATGGTGTCAGAACGAGTAATGGTGAAGCAAGTAGTGTCGGAGAAAGTTATGCCAATATAGTTTGTTATAAATTTGGAAAACCGGGCCACATTATTAGAAATTGCCCGAACCAGGAGAACACGAATGGACAAGGCCGCGGAAGAGTTTTCAATATTAATGCGGCAGAGGCACAAGAAGACCCGGAGCTTGTTACGGGTACGTTTCTTATTGACAATAAATCTGCTTACGTTTTATTTGATTCGGGTGCGGATAGAAGCTATATAAGTAGAGATTTTTGTGCTAAATTAAGTTGTCCATTGACGCCTTTGGATAGTAAATTTTTTACTCGAATTAGCAAATGGTAAATTAATTTCAGCAGATAATATATGTCGGAATCGAGAAATTAAACTGGTTAGCGAAACATTTAAGATTGACTTGATACCAGTAGAGTTAGGGAGTTTTGATGTGATAATCGGTATGGACTGGTTGAAAGAAGTGAAAGCAGAGATCGTTTGTTACAAAAATGCAATTCGCATTATACGAGAAAAAGGAAAACCCTTAATGGTGTACGGAGAAAAGGGCAACACGAAGCTACATCTTATTAGTAATTTAAAGGCACAAAAACTAATAAGAAAAGGTTGCTATGCTGTTCTAGCACATGTCGAGAAAGTACAAACTGAAGAAAAGAGCATCAATGATGTTCCCGTTGCAAAAGAATTTCCCGATGTATTTCCGAAAGAATTACCGGGATTACCCCCACATCGATCCGTTGAATTTCAAATAGATCTTGTACCAGGAGCTGCACCAATAGCTCGTGCTCCTTACAGACTCGCACCCAGCGAGATGAAAGAACTGCAAAGCCAATTACAAGAACTTTTAGAGCATGGTTTCATTCGACCAAGCACATCACCGTGGGGAGCTCCTGTTTTGTTTGTCAAGAAGAAAGATGGTACATTCAGGTTGTGTATCGACTACCGAGAGTTGAACAAACTTACCATCAAGAACCGCTACCCACTACCGAGAATCGACGACTTATTTGATCAACTACAAGGCTCGTCTGTTTATTCAAAGATTGACTTACGTTCCGTGTATCATTAAATGCGGGTGAAAGAAGATGATATTCCAAAGACTGCTTTTAGAACACGTTACGGTCATTACGAGTTTATGGTCATGCCATTTGGTTTAACTAATGCACCAGCTGTGTTCATGGACCTTATGAACCGAGTGTGTGGACCATACCTTGACAAGTTTGTCATTGTTTTCATTGATGACATACTTATTTACCCAAAGAATGACCAAGAACACGGTGAACATTTGAGAAAGGTGTTAGAAGTATTGAGGAAGGAAGAATTGTACGCTAAATTTTCAAAGTGTGCATTTTGGTTGGAAGAAGTTCAATTCCTCGGTCACATAGTGAACAAAAAAGGTATTAAGGTGGATCCGGTAAAGATAGAAATTGTTGAAAAGTGGGAAACCCCGAAAACTCCAAAACACATACGCCAGTTTTTAGGACTAGCTGGTTACTACAGAAGGTTCATCCAATACTTTTCCAGAATAGCAAAACCCTTGACTGCATTAACGCATAAAGGGAAGAAATTTGAATGGAAGGATGAACAAGAGAAAGCGTTTCAGTTATTGAAGAAAAAGCTAACTACGGCACCTATATTGTCATTGCCTGAAGTGAATGATGATTTTGTGATTTATTGTGACGCATCAAAGCAAGGTCTCGGTTGTGTATTAATTCAACGAACGAAGGTGATTGCTTATGCGTCTAGACAATTGAAGATTCATGAACAAAATTATACGACGCATGATTTGGAATTAGGCGCAGTTGTTTTTGCATTAAAGACTTGGAGGCACTACTTATATGGGGTCAAAAGTATTATATATACCGACCACAAAAGTCTTCAACACATATTTAATCAGAAACAACTGAATATGAGGCAGCGTAGGTGGATTGAATTATTGAATGATTACGACTTTGATATTCGTTACCACCCGGGGAAGGCAAATGTGGTAGCCGATGCCTTGAGCAGGAAGGACAGAGAACCCATTCGAGTAAAATCTATGAATATAATGATTCATAATAACCTTACTACTCAAATAAAGGAGGCGCAACAAGGAGTTTTAAAAAAGGGAAATTTAAAGGATGAAATACCCAAAGGATCGGAGAAGCATCTTAATATTCGGGAAGACGGAACCCGGTATAGGGCTGAAAGGATTTGGGTACCAAAATTTGGAGATATGAGAGAAATGGTACTTAGAGAAGCTCATAAAACCAGATACTCAATACATCCTGGAACAGGGAAGATGTACAAGGATCTCAAGAAACATTTTTGGTGGCCGGGTATGAAAGCCAATGTTGCTAAATACGTAGGAGAATGTTTGACGTGTTCTAAGGTCAAAGCTGAGCATCAGAAACCATCAGGTCTACTTCAACAACCCGAAATCCCGGAATGGAAATGGGAAAACATTACCATGGATTTCATCACTAAATTGCCAAGGACTGCAAGTGGTTTTGATACTATTTGGGTAATAGTTGATCGTCTCACCAAATCAGCACACTTCCTGCCAATAAGAGAAGATGACAAGATGGAGAAATTAGCACGACTGTATTTGAAGGAAGTCATCTCCAGACGTGGAATACCAATCTCTATTATCTCTGATAGGGATGACAGATTTATTTCAAGATTCTGGCAGACATTACAGTAAGCATTAGGAACTCGTCTAGACATGAGTACTGCCTATCATCCACAAACTGATGGGCAGAGTGAAAGGACGATACAAACGCTTGAAGACATGCTACGAGCATGTGTTATTGATTTCGGAAACAGTTGGGATCGACATCTACCGTTAGCAGAATTTTCCTACAACAACAGCTACCATTCAAGCATTGAGATGGCGCCGTTTGAAGCACTTTATGGTAGAAAGTGCAGGTCTCCGATTTGTTGGAGTGAAGTGGGGGATAGACAGATTACGGGTCCGGAGATTATACAAGAAACTACCGAGAAGATCATCCAAATTCAACAACGGTTGAAAACCACCCAAAGTCGACAAAAGAGCTACGCTGACATTAAAAGAAAAGATATAGAATTTGAAATTGGAGAGATGGTCATGCTTAAAGTTGCACCTTGGAAAGGCGTTGTTCGATTTGGTAAACGAGGGAAATTAAATCCAAGGTATATTGGACCATTCAAGATTATTGATCGTGTCAGACCAGTAGCTTACCGACTTGAGTTACCTCAACAACTCGCGGCTGTACATAACACTTTCCACGTCTCGAATTTGAAGAAATGTTTTGCTAAAGAAGATCTCACTATTCCGTTAGATGAAATCCAAATCAACGAAAAACTCCAATTCATCGAAGAACCCGTCGAAATAATGGATCGTGAGGTTAAAAGACTTAAGTAAAACAAGATACCAATTGTTAAGGTTCGATGGAATGCTCATAGAGGACCCGAGTTCACCTGGGAGCGTGAAGATCAGATGAAGAAGAAATACCCGCATCTATTTCCAGAAGATTCGTCAACACCTTCAACAGCTTAAAATTTCGGGACGAAATTTATTTAACGGGTAGGTACTGTAGTGACCCGAACTTTTTCATGTTTATATATATTAATTGAGATTGATATTTACATGATTAAATGTTTCCAACATGTTAAGCAATCAAACTTGTTAAGACTTGATTAATTGAAATATGTTTCATATAGACAATTGACCACCCAAGTTGACCGGCGATTCACGAACGTTAAAACTTGTAAAAACGACATGACGATATATATATGGATATACATATGGTTAATATGAGATTATGATAATTAAGTATCTCCATAAGTATATTAACAATGAGTTATATACATATAAACAAGACTACTAACTTAAGGATTTCGAAACGAGACATATATGTAACGATTATCGTTGTAACGACATTTAAATGTATATATATCATATTAAGATATATTAATATATCATAATATCATGATAATATAATAATTTAACATCTCATTAGATATAATAAACAATGGGTTAACAACATTAATTGAGATCGTTAACTTAAAGGTTTCAAAACAACACTTACATGTAACGACTAACGATGACTTAACGACTCAGTTAAAATGTATATACATGTAGTGTATTTAGATGTATTAAAATACTTTTGGAAGACTTCAAGACATATATCAAAACACTCATACTTAACAAAAATGGTTACAGTTACTTTCCCATTCTTTTCTTTCATCAAGAATTGTAGTCGTATTCTTACCCGTATTATACACAGCTTCAAAACGTACTTACTATGGGTATATACCAATAGGAACTAGCATGGGATTCCACTCTTGATTATGTCATGTATGACTAATCAATTTTAAATTCTACCATGAGCTAGTCAACTAACTAGAACTCCTTTTAACCCCACTCACCACTCACCAATTACCACTCATCATTCACTCCATTTCACTTCCAATTCTCTTTCTAATTCTCTCTCAACACACACACACACACTATTATGAAAGTATTTTTCCAGTAGTTAATCATCATCTTCATCAAAAATCACTTCAATAATCAAGCTATAATCATCATAGGAAGAACACTTCAAGAACATTTCAAAAATCCCTTCAAGTTTACTAATTTACTTCCAAGCTTTCTAATCCATTCCAAGTAATCATCTAAGATCAAGAAACCTTTGTTATATATAGTAGGTTATCTTTCTTATTCAAGGTAATATTCATATTCAAACTTTGATTCAATTTCTATAACTATAAACTATCTTAATTCGAGTAAAAATCTTACTTGAACTTGTTTTTGTGTCATGATCCTACTTCAAGAACTTTTAAGCCATCCAAGATCCTTTGAAGCTAGATCATTTCTTTTCACTTCCAGTAGGTTTACCTACTAAACTTGAGGTAGTAATGATGTTCATAACATCATTCGATTCATATATATAAAACTATCTTATTCGAAGGTTTAAACTCGTAATCACTAGAACATAGTTTAGTTAATTCTAAACTTGTTCGCAAACAAAAGTTAATCCTTCTAACTTGACTTTTAAAATTAACTAAACACATGTTCTATATCTATATGATATGCTAACTTAATGATTTAAAACCTGGAAACACGAAAAACACCGTAAAACCGGATTTACGCCGTCGTAGTAACACCGCGGGCTGTTTTGGGTTAGTTAATTAAAAACTATGATAAACTTTGATTTAAAAGTTGTTATTCTGAGAAAATGATTTTTATTATGAACATGAAACTATATCCAAAAATTATGGTTAAACTCAAAGTGGAAGTATGTTTTCTAAAATGGTCATCTAGACGTCGTTCTTTCGACTGAAATGAATACCTTTACAAAAATGACTTGTAACTTATTTTTCCGACTATAAACCTATACTTTTTCTGTTTAGATTCATAAAATAGAGTTCAATATGAAACCATAGCAATTTGATTCACTAAAAACGGATTTAAAATGAAGAAGTTATGGGTAAAACAAGATTAGATAATTTTTCTCATTTTAGCTACGTGAAAATTGGTAACAAATCTATTCCAACCATAACTTAATCAACTTGTATTATATATTATGTAATCTTGAGATACCATAAACACGTATACAATGTTTCGACCTATCATATCGACACATCTATATATATTTCGGAACAACCATAGACACTCTATATGTGAATGTTGGAGTTAGCTATACAGGGTTGAGGTTGATTCCAAAATATATATAGTTTGAGTTGTGATCAATACTGAGATATGTATACACTGGGTCGTGGATTGATTCAAGATAATATTTATTGATTTATTTCTGTACATCTAACTGTGGACAACTAGTTGTAGGTTACTAACGAGGACAGCTGACTTAATAAACTTAAAACATCAAAATATATTAAAAGTGTTGTAAATATATTTTGAACATACTTTAATATATATGTATATTTTGTTATAGGTTCGTGAATCAACAGTGGCCAAGTCTTACTTCTCGACGAAGTAAAAATCTGTGAAAGTGAGTTATAGTCCCACTTTTAAAATCTAATATTTTGGGATGAGAATACATGCAGGTTTTATAAATGATTTACAAAATAGACACAAGTACGTGAAACTACATTCTATGGTTGAATTATCGAAATCGAATATGCCCCTTTTTATTAAGTCTGGTAATCTAAGAATTAGGGAACAGACACCCTAATTGACGCGAATCCTAAAGATAGATCTATTGGGCCTAACAAACCCCATCCAAAGTACCGGATGCTTTAGTACTTCGAAATTTATATCATATCCGAAGGGTGTCCCGGAATGATGGGGATATTCTTATATATGCATCTTGTTAATGTCGGTTACCAGGTGTTCACCATATGAATGATTTTTATCTCTATGTATGGGATGTGTATTGAAATATGAAATCTTGTGGTCTATTGTTACGATTTGATATATATAGGTTAAACCTATAACTCACCAACATTTTTGTTGACGTTTAAAGCATGTTTATTCTCAGGTGAATATTAAGAGCTTCCGCTGTTGCATACTAAAATAAGGACAAGATTTGGAGTCCATGTTTGTATGATATTGTGTAAAAACTGCATTCAAGAAACTGATTTCGATGTAACATATTTATATTGTAAACCATTATGTAATGGTCGTGTGTAAACAGGATATTTTAGATTATCATTATTTGATAATCTACGTAAAGCTTTTTAAACCTTTATTTATGAAATAAAGGTTATGGTTTGTTTTAAAAATGAATGCAGTCTTTGAAAAACGTCTCATATAGAGGTCAAAACCTCGCAACGAAATCAATTAATATGGAACGTTTTTAATCAATAAGAACGGGACATTTCATAAATCTTCTTCATCATCCATCGATATTAGAAATTCCAAGATATCATCGTATCTTTCATTATAAATATCCTTCATATTTCTGAAAATATTTTCATAACTAATCTTATCTGAAATCATTAATCTCTTAGTGCTACCAGTGTTACATCATATAGAAACTGATAGTTTCTATATTCTGTAAACTTTCGAGCTTAAAATATGAATGCTATTGAAGTAATGTTGGGAATTGATGCATGAGTTAGTATAATATAATGACACTTGATCAACGTGATTATATTACAGTAAGTCATGCTGAGTTTCTAAATGGAACATGACGATTCACAGATTATAACGTCATCATGTGCCATGTGACACGACTCTTACATTTTATCTGATATATAAACATATCAATAACATATTTTCTTGATAGTTCCATCTTTCCCGGATATTCTGGTAATTTGACGAATCAAGATCGTGCTATTAACATTTATTTCTTAGAACATTAACTATGTTCATTTCAAAATTCATATCTATGAATTCTGGATCATTATTCGCTTAACTTAAAGTCGGGAAGAGAAAACAAAAGCATAGAGCTCCGAAATATAAAGGAGGATATAAAGCCCGATAACAACACGTAAATTACAAACCGTGTATGTCAATGTTTATCACAACATAAAGACACGGGAGAATTAAAAACACGGTAACCCCAAGGGCGAAGTAGAAGAAAACAGATTCCTCCAGTGGAAGTTGGAAAAGGAGAATGATTGTGGCGATAGTCAGGATAAGGACAAGGATCAGAACTGAATTAAGCATTTTCACAAATCTTTTGGATGTATGAACTAAGAAAGAAATTATAGGAATGGTGAGAATAATAGAACGGAAGAGCTTAATTTATAATGAAAATATCAGACAGAGAAATCGAGGCAGATCACCGTATTTAATTATATAGATCTTAATTTTCTTATTCACCGAAGAATCAAATCTTTTAGTTTTCGAAGATTTTCTTTAAATTCCTTGAATTCTGGAATTCAGCCCTCTACGTGAAAAGTTAAGACGCATCTTATTTTCTAAATTCAACCACGTATACGTCGAAAGTTATGACGAACTTTATTTTCTCATTTCACTCTTTTGCGATAACTTCACTCGTACGCTTCACAATAATCGGATCGTTTTATCTATATTAATCAATAATGATAAAACTGTATTTATCAGCTCATATTCGTCGTGAAAACAATTTTATTGTTAGCCATGACCATTCCACTCAAATTTCGGGACGAAATTTCTTTAACGGGTAGGTACTGTAACGACCCGAAAATTTCCGACCAAATTTAAACTTAATCTTTATATGTTTCTGACACGATAAGCAAAGTCTGTAAGGTTGAGTCTCAAAAAGTTTGAACTATTTCATATATTCAATTGACCTTCGACTGTTCTCGATGATTCACGAACAACTATTTGTAAATAGATAAATATAAATTTCAATATATATAGATATGTATATATTTGAATTCTAAATTTAAAATTACTATATGCTTTAGTTAACTAAGTAAAATAAAAATATAATATAATATTATTACTAAAAGAAATACATATATATAATGTATATTAAAAATAAATAATTAATGATTGTAATACTCGTTTGATATTCCGATTGATATTAAACAAGTTAAATTTAAACTAATATGATTTTAAAATAAACGGTGATACGAAAATGAGTTCTATAAATTTTAGGCTTATTAAAAATATATTTAAGAACAATTTGTTAAGTTTTAATACTTTTTATATTTCACCCATAAATGAGAGGGACAGTTGATGTAATTTTTATTTAATAAATTAATGATCGAATTTTATACCATAATGACCAAAATAAATAAATATAGTTAATTTAAAAATATGGGATTTTTTCTGAACACTTTTATCCGCCACTGATTTCGCACGATACACAGCCCGGGAGAACTGTCGGTATAAACAAACAAATATTTCGATGGATTTGCTATTTGTTTCTGTTTTACTCTTTTTCATGATTGAATAAAAGTAAGGTTATTATAGATTACTGTTTTCGTTTCCTTCTCCTCATAATTCAACTTAGAGAGTAATTTAACATATATATATATAGATATTGAATTGTGCACGTTTACTTTAATTTAGTTTATTTAATTACTATTTTGTTTATATATATATATATATATATATATATATATATATATATATATATATATATATATATATATGTATACTTATGCAACTTGAGGAGAATATGTTTCTTTCTGTGATTCCTTGTTGCTTTCTGTCAAACACCCATCACAAAATCCCAAATCCTTGAATAATGATTTACTGTGCACCTTTATTTAGTTATTCCATTTCATTTTACCGATGATGAATTTTGATATGTAAAAGCTTTATTTGGTGTACTTGATTTAAAGTTTTCGTGTTGTATCAAGTGCAATAAAAGTAGTACCTAGAGGTGCATCAAAGGAAGTGAATTATTGTCACTGTTTTGTTCTGCATATATCCAACTCTCTTTATATATAGGTATAAATAAATATAGATATATATCACCACTTGTTCTTCTTCCTCGAAAACCCGCCATCAACCATCACCTTTGACACCGGCAACCACCATCATTGTTGCTTCTGTAACCATTAAACCACCACCCTCAATCACCGTTGTCACCTCCACCATAACCCACCTCACCACCAACGATAACATCATCAAAACCAAACCATTTCTTTGTTACTATAGGTTATTTGTGTAAGTCAATATGCGAGCACGCTAGACCTGGAACCAAACCACCCATCGAATCACTCTCTATCCCTCTCCTAAGGTTCAAGTAAAACCATCAACTACTTCCATTTTTCTGTTTTGTCGAGCTAACACCATAACAACCATCATCACCCTACAACCAACCGCCACCTTAATAATCTCTATCACCACCCCATCGTCAAACCACACTCTCTCTTTTCTCTCCTCCTCTTTTCTTGAATATCTCCTTCAAGAACCCAAAACAACCTTGCAACTTCTTTTCCCTCGAACCTTGCTGCACATACGTGCTGCCTCCGTCCCTAATTCTGTTCAAACCACACTAAAACCGAACACCATTCAACACCCACTTATTTAGTTGCTAGCTATCACTGCTTCTGTTAGAGAAAACTAATGGCAATGATAATAATAACGCGATAATGATGATGCTACAGTGACTTTGTTTTCTATCTTTCTATTAAAAACCGAACTATTGCAGCTATTTATTGTTTCTGTTACTACTTCGCGTTTTATATTTCCTGTTTTAAAAAGATGCACGAAGAAGATAATGATGAACAGTGGGTTGATAAGTTCAAATCATATAAAAAGATGATTGTAAGTTTATGTGAGGAAGACGATGATACGTACGATCGTGAATTGATATAAAATAAAAGACGATAATGATGAAGGGTTTTTTTTTCCTATCCCACTTGCACGTAACCGTTGAGTCATCTTTCCTTATTTTAAAATACAAATCGAGCTCATTTAAATGGTGTAGGATCAGGCTGCAATTTTTTTTATTTGGATTTTCTAATTGGGCTACCATATTTCGGAAATGACTTGGGCCGTGATCCATATTTTTCGGTTGGGCTGGAGGACAAAAGAATGAGTAGGTTATAAATTAGGATTATGATGTTAAGGAAGAAAACGGTTCATTAGTGGTTAAATAAGTTTATTTCGTAAATTAAGAGAGAAATTAATAAGCAGAGTTATGGTTTAGAGTGTTGATGGGTTAGCATGAGGTCGCGGGTTCGAGCCTGGTATGGGGCATATTTTTTTGGAAAAAGCTTTAAAGGTAGTCCTCTTTTATCATTATTAGTATTATTACTATTAGTATTATTATTATTATTAGGCATTAAGTATTATTATCAAAATTATTAATATCATTATCATTATTATTAAAGTTATCATTTAAAAAAAACTACTATTAATATTAAAAAAAATCATTTTTATTAAAATTATCATTTTATTAAAAGTAACATTATCTTTATTATCATTATAATAATAATAATAATAATAATAATAATAATAATAATAATAATAATAATAATAATAAAAATAATAATAATAATAATAATAATAATAATAATAATAATAATAATAATTATTATTATTATTATTATTATTATTATTATTATTACTATTATCTTTATTATTATTATTAGTAGTAGTAGTACTATTATTATTAGAAGTATGATTATTTTATTATTAATATCATTAATAGTATTAATTTTAACATTATAATTATTATCATTAATATTATCTTGTTAAATAACTAATACGTCATATAAAACTATATTTAATACATATAACCTAACTATATTAACATTTTTTTTTACTAACTATTTATTTAAGGTATATAACATAAATATTTTTAATTAAGTTAATTAATGAAACATATAATTATTAATATAACAATTATATCACTAATAATATATATAAATTTGTACGATTACAATGTGTTAATATACACAAATGATATAGGTTCATGAATCCGAGGCCAACCCTGCATTGTTCAATATTGTCATATGTATTTTTACTACAAAATACATTAGGTGAGTTTCATTTGCCTTTTTACCCTTTATATTTTTGGGCTGAGAATACATGCGCTACTTTTATATCTGTTTTATGAAATAGAAACAAGTAATTGAAACTACATTATATGGTTGAATGATCGAAACTGAATATGCCCCTTTTTAGTCTGGTAATCTAAGAATTAGGGAACAGACACCCAAATTGACGCGAACTCAAAAGATAGATCTATCGGGCCCAACAAGCCCCATCCAAAGTACCGGATGCTTTAGTACTTCGAAATTTATATCATGTCCGAAGGAGGATCCCGGAATGATGGGGATATTCTTATATACATATTGTGAATGTCGGTTACCAGGTGTTCAATCCATATGAATGATATTTTTGTCTCTATGCATGGGACGTATGTTTATGAGAAATGGAAATATGAAATCTTGTGGTCTATTAAAATTATGAAATGTTTATTTATGATAAACTAATGAACTCACCAACCTTTTGGTTGACACTTTAAAGCATGTTTATTCTCAGGTATGAAAGAAATCTTCCGATGTGCATTTGCTCATTTTAAAGACATTTACTTGGAGTCATTCATGGCATATTTCAAAAGAAGTTGCATTCGAGTCATTGAGTTCATCAAGATTATTATTAAGTCAATTATAGTTAGATATATTATGAAATGGTATGCATGCCGTCAATTTTTGTTGTAATGAAGGATTGTCTTTTCAAAAACGAATGCAATGTTTGTAAAATGTATCATATAGAGGTCAGGTACCTCGCGATGTAATCAACTGTTGTGAATCATTTATAATCGATATGGACTTCGTCCGGATGGATTAGGACGGGTCTCTACATTTTGCCTCATGAGTTCTTGGAATAATTTGGATCAAGATGGTCAAAGTGAAGAAGAGGTTGAATCTCCATTCAAAGAAGATGATGTCTCAAGCATGGATTGCAATGAGGTACATGTATTCTATCATTCTAACTATGAAGTATTGTTAGATGATTATAAGACTATTAAATTTGTGTATGATAGTAGTCGTGACAAAATAAAACTTTTGGAGAAAGAATTACACAAAGTTAAATAACTTAACAAAGTATTAATTGATGAAAATAATACCTTGAAAAGAAAACTTGAAAGGATAACTATTTGTGATTCATCAAGAGGTAAACATGAAATGAATGTATGTCACAACTCTAGCAAACATAAATCTTGTAATCAAAGTCCATTGTCTATTATTAGGAAAATTGAAAATATGGGAAAAATGGACCAAGATAGCAATTCCATGGTAGGGATAAGTCAAGGATTGGGTAATCTTAAAATCAATCAAAATCAATGATCAAAATTCTAATGAGAATAACCTTCTCAAAAAGAGTTTGTATTAATGAAGGGTTTTTCTTACAAATGCAAAATTGTTTTTGAAAAGTGATTTTAAAAGATTAGTGTTGGAAGCTTACTTGCCTTAGGATTGTGTATTTATGTGAAAATATGTATTGCATGATAAATATTAGATTGATGCATTTTGTGTATACTATGTGAATGATTGAATATGAATATATATATATATATATATATATATATATATATATATATATATATATATGATGTGTGCGATCGAGACCTTTATTTATGAACGGATTTGAGTTGTTTTGTTACACGAATTGATTTATTGTATATGTGGTATTTTATTGATTTTAGGTTGATTTCACACATATATATAGGCAACTAGTCCTATCCGTGTAGTTTAGTTTGTTGGTAAATCCGATTCGTTCCACAGGGAGATGGAGTGTTTAATGATTTTTTTTTATAGTCTTTGATGTCAAACTTAATTAAAGAGGGTTTTGGATTAGGCAATTTATGGTAACAGTAAAAGAAAATAACTTAACTAATTTACTAAATAAAATTACAAGATTACAATAATTAACTTAAAAAGGAACTAAATGAAAGTATACTAATTATGATGCGACAATTATATTACTAGATGGTAATTAGTAAAATAGTAATTTTTAATAAAACTATATGTTTAGAATTTTGTTTTGAGCAATTATAATAGAAACTTATTTAAATTAACTAAAATGCATTTTTAGTAAAACTAATACAAATTAAAAGGAAAATTAATTAATTTACTAACTATAAACTAGTTACAATTTATAAACCTATAATAATTAATACTACTTTTAGGATTAAAACATGTATTTTAAGTATTTTAAATAACTAAAACTAAATAATTTAATTATAATAATTAAAATAACTAATAACCTAAATATAAATATAATTAAATAACAAAAACCCTAATTTTAACCTAGCTGTACTGTAGCCGCGTTTTAGCCTTACACGATTCGTGTGATGATACACGATTCGTGTACGTGTAAAAGTATGTGACAGATTACTGTTACGAAAAATAATTGTTTTTATGTATTTTTTTATATTTTAAAAAGATAATTCGTAAATACTTTTAATAATACTTTTATAAGAAATATAAATAAGATAATTGGGAGTGTTTACTTAATTGTGTCACCCCTAGGTCCATGGATTGTTTTAAGTTTTACGCCCTATTTAAAATGTTCTAGTATCAAACTTTACATTTTTCTCTCGAATAAATATAAAGTTACAACTTAACTAAATAAAATCTAATTTTCATTGGATTCTTTTTAGAAAGCTACTATTCCCTAAGTATTTAAATTGAGACCTAGCCTAGTTTTGACCTTCGCCAATACCCAAATTATAACAGTTTCCCTTTTTATAATTTCACCTTCATATAACTTATTGATATCACCCAAACCACCGAAGTTTATTTCTAAATTGGTGTCAATAACTTATCCATAAATTCGTCTAGATCATTTTTAATGTTGAAGCTCAATTTATGTAAATAAAAACAACTTTCGTTATTTAAATTTAATAAATTAAGTGGCAAGGGTTAAATACCTAATTACATAAAAATGGTTCTTTTAACTAGGCTCAATATTAAAAATACTAAAGTTACATTTTAACTTTTACTAATGGTAACAATCCATTTCACTAGGGGCTCTACATTTAAGCAAACACTAGGGAAATTTAGCTATCCATTACACTAAGGTAGACATAAAAATATAGATATGCAAACATAATAACAACGCTAATTTTAACAGAGTAAACTTACTAAAATATCTTCACTTGCATTAACTTCAAACGGTAGAAAAATTACAATAATAACACCCCTTTCACGCGTACAATAACACCCTTAATCACGAACAATATTCCCTTAATATTTGAAACTAATACTAATCTTCAAACTTGAAATTAATATTGAACAATACTATTATCTAAATGACATGTTACGGAGTACTTTGAAATTATTGAAAACAGTGAGAATTTTTATTTCTGTATTGTATCTTCCTTTTTTTTCTCTTGTGTCTCATAGTACTCCATATTATAGCAATTGATAGTTGGTAAAGTAGGTCAAAAGTATCCATTTGCTGTACCACTAAGAAAAAGAAGTGATATTAAAAGATAAAGTAGCCGCCCCACTTTCATTTGGAATCTGATTCTGGTCGAAAGATTACACGATTCGTGTAGTTGTACACGTTTCGTGTAAGTACAATTCTTTGAGGTTGTAGATTTTTGAGTTACGGACGTCTGGACACCTGATTCGCCTTTTTTCGAGTCCGTATGATTTAGTTATGATTTTTCTCGTGCAGGCGCGCTGATTTCGTGATTTCGATCATTTTGACTTGTAGTCTTGAGGCGCGATGTTGTAGTCTTTTGTTGCTCATTAGAAATCTTCATTTTATCTTCATTTTGATCTTTATATCATTAAAAATCCATAATAGTATTTCATTCGACGCTTTGGACATTTTTACCAATTACAAACCGAAAACTACTCGAATACACATAAAAATCATAACATTTTGGATTGATATTGCGACGAAGTATATGTATATTTATAGCAATATCAAATTACCCCACACTTGAACGTTGCTTGTCCTCAAGCAATTACATCTTTTAACAGAATTAGAACATCACATATTTTTCCTTATTGAACATTTAGATCACACAACACACACTACACGAAATGAAACACACGCTATATGAAATATATTACACAACACAGTATTTATTGGATCACACGCACACCACACGAAACGAAGTTCTGACAACAGAAACAAACATGAAACTCGTGATTAGGGTTTAAAAATTTGGATCCTTAGGGAAAATTGGACCTTGTGAAAACGTTTTATGATTTTATAAAATGTCATGCTAGTTTTTACACTAGACACGTTTTCCGGTTTTAACCTCAAATTCCGGTTGAGGGTAACTGAAAACCGAAGTCTCAGTCGGTGATTAGCAAGCTATTCGCCCCCATGATTGTAGTATCATGGAACTTGAAGCCGAATGTCCAAAAATGGTTTTACACAAATATAATTCATAAAATAGCATAAGTTTTAGAACAAAATTATATCGTGTCCAAATATCATCGGTGAACCATGAGTTTGCACACCTCAATTTGTTATGGCATATGTATGTTGATCGCGGTCAAACATAGATGCGGTTAATCTTTACGGAGATCATCCATCTGGGGATTAGATTCATTAATCTTAAAAGCTAATTTGCATTGTGCCCCCCATTATACGAGACAGATCCATCTCATGGTTAGGATAAGTCTGACCACCAAAACCCTGTTTGATGCTGAGGTTAGGTGGATTTCCAGCCGATTTTAGGGATGACTTTTCAAGATTTTTCGTCAACCTACAGCTGTTCTGGACTACATCTTCTAACATAAGTTAGCAAGTGTGTCAATTCGGAAGACTTTACTTCCTTACGGGATGGACTTGATTCATCCTCTATTACTCGTGATAATGGAATATTCAGGTTTATACGTTCCTTAGCAATGATATCTGCAATAAACTTCAAAGAAACATGTGATAAATGGTTCTCAATATAAGGATTTATAAATTCTTGTTATAAATGGTTTTCTTTTATAAGTTTTAAACAAATAAACTTATGTATTTTTAATGTATGGAGACAACAATTTCGGTTTTTACACCTGATCTTTAATTGCTCGTAATTACCTTAAAAATTGATTAGATACATTTGTTTAAAAAATTTCAAATTTTCATAAAAACCAATAACTTATTAGTTCTCGAGAATTTATATATTCCCACCCCACACTTAAGATTATGTAATGCCCTCATTACATAAAATCAGATAATAATGTATAAATTTGAGAGGACAAAAAGTGTAGAGTATTTGGAACTTCCTTTGTTAACCGATTTGGATTTTCAAATTGTTTTACCTATGATCATATCCAATGTTTGTATCACAATGTAATTTGATGTTTCGTTTCGTCTAATTGCATTTTCGTCTGTACCTGTCAAAACCATGTTAAAAACACACAAAATATGGGGTTTTAATTCAATCGTACAACACATTTTTTTACCCCACACTATATTTTCTTGCTAATATATAAAAAATAAAAATATAATAAGTTTCAATACACACCAAAAAATTATGTTATTACAAACTAATTTTTTTTTCTTTTTATATATTTTTTTTATAACTTATAATCAATTAAATTTAAAATATCTTTTATAAATTTATATTTGTAACGGAAATTCGGTTGTTATACCTGATCTTAATCCGTTTATAAATTTTTAAATTCAATTTATAAAATTCAATTCATTAAAAGTTAAAGTTTTAATATTTTTCGAAAACAAATTTAAAATAAAATAAAATAAAAACACTCTATTTTTGTGTTAAAAAGATTAACGTTTTTAAATTTTAAAACAAGTATATGAAAAATAAAAAAAATAAAAAGGAATTTAAAACACAATATAAAAAAAAAACGAGACACACGAATGGGACTATTTACAATTTGTGAAGTTTATTAGCGAGTCGTTCACGCGACTCCACCCCAATTTTAACTAACGTCGGGGTGATAAACATCACCCTTCTTTACTCCAATAGAACTATTACCGCAACCATTCTCACCATTAATTTTTGACAATAACCAAGAGTCCGAAAATCTTGACTCTTTAACCAATTTTTTTAACTTATCTTTCTCAATTTTTGATAAGTTTGACACCAATCTCTTTCTTAAATGTTCATCTTTTTCCGACATAGCATTTCTAATCCTACCATATAACTTCTTCATGGTTTTCTCAACAACACAATCATTGAGTGGTTTACTATCAAGCTTTTCTATACCGTCCTCCCCACACTTAGCTTGTTGCCTAATGGGTTTAGCATGATCAACAATATTCACTGAAACTATCGGTGTGGGTGGTGGGTTCATACTAAACTCAGTTTGATAGGTTACACTCTTGCCTCTATCCTTCAAAACTAGTTTTCCTGTTTTCCAATCTGTTAAAGCACTTGCAGTTGCTAAGAATGGTCTACCTAAAATAATAGGTACAAACTTATCTTCTTTCATATCTACAACTACAAAGTCAGCTAGAAACTCAAGTTCACCTGTTTTTACTACTAAGTTTTCAGCAATCCCTATAGGTTTATTTACCGACTGATCAATGAATCTAATGCCTGAATTGGTCGGTTTAAGTTCGCCTAAGTTCAAATGCGAGTAAATGGAATAAGGCATGAGATTTATACTTGCACCCGAGTCAGCTAATGATCTAAGAGTTCTAGAATCATTAAGCTTACAAGGTACTATGAATGGTCCGGGATCACCTAACTTAGGTGGAAATTCATTCTTTTTCACAATAGCAGCACATTCTGCTTCAAGGAACGCGGATGATGCCTGCTCACACACTCCTTCTTTTGCCATCAAATCATTCAAGAATTTCCCATAGTTTGGCATACCTGCAATAACATCAACCAAAGGTACATTTACACAAATATTATCCGTATTTAAAGGCTTACAATGATTCTCCTTTGGTTTTTCGGATAAAAGTGCATGCGGGTATGGAATGGGTTCTTTATAGTCTTCCACTTTAGGTGCTTGCTTCACCGTATCTTTCACTTCTTCCTTGATCACCTTCAAATCATCATCAACCCTAAATTCGGAAGGCTTGGTGGTTTCTATTTTCTGCACTTCTGCATGATTTCCCGACATCAGCCTCATCAAATAATCAGCATACTCGGGAGTTATGTCACCAACTGGGATCTCTTCATTTTCACATGTTATACTTTTCATACTTTCAACTCGGGTACCATCAATCTCTTGATAAGGAGTGTAATCTGCCATATTGGATAAATCAGAAAATATAAACTCATCACACTCTTCATCATCATCTTCACACCCAAGAGTAAAAATAGGACTATGCTCCGGTGTTTTGAAACTTGCTTCATCCTTACAGAAACTATAAATAGCATTCACTTGTGAATATGCTGGGGCTTGAGGATCATTCTTCTTTAGTATAAACGGAGGGTTACTTGCAATTGGTGGTCTCTCTGCTAGTAACTGTGAGATCCTTCCAACATCTCTTTCTAAAATCTGAATCGTGGCTTGTTGATTTCGAATTTGCTGAGTTTGGAGCTCTGCATTTTTCTCATGCTTAACCATAAAATCTCTTAAGAGATCTTCTAAACCAGATTTCCTCTCGGGTTGAGGTTGCATAATTGCTAATGGTTGTGGTTGCATGAGTGCTAGCGGTTGTGGTTGATTGGGTTGGAAATTATTTTGATAATTTCTTTGAGGTTGATTTCGGTTATTATAACCTGGTGGCGGATTTCTTTGATTTTGATTTGGGAAATTCCGGTTATTTTGGTAACCTGGATTTCCTCCTTGATAGTTATTATTCTGATAGTTATTATTATTAGATCCTGAAGGTCCTCCTACTTGATAGCTGTTTATAGGAGGATATTTTCGGTTGTTTGCTTCTATAGCTGGAAAATCGCTAAAGTTCATTTCACCTTTTCGTAAGTAACCTAAGAAATTCGCTTGCTCTTCCATTGTACTTTGATCACAATCTCTAGTAAGATGGGGACCTTGGCATAGTTCACATCCTACTCTAATAGCATGCATTTCCTTGGTTACTTTCTCGATTTGCCTTGCTTGATTTGCTATTTGAACTTTTAAAGAAGAAATTTCATCATTGCTTTCAATACTAGCAACATTTGATGATCTAGAGAATTCTATTTCTTGATGCCAGTTATGAGAATGGGACGCTAAATCAGCAATGATTGTATGAGCGTCTTCAGGTGTTTTCTTCATAACCGAACCTCCGGCTGCAACATCTATATCTTTTCTAGTTGCAACATTGACTCCTTTATAAAATACACAGACTTTTTGGAATGTACTCAACCCGTGTTGAGGACATATTCGAAGCATTTTATTGAATCGAGTCCAAGCTTCATAAAGAGTTTCATTAGGTTTTTGTTTAAAGTGATTTATATCACTTTGTAATTTTGCTGCTTTTGAAGCAGGAAAGAATTCTGACAAAAATTTGTCCATCATATCATTCCAGTCTTCAATATAGCCTTCAGGTAATGAGTCTAGCCAATCTCTAGCTTCATCTTTTAATGACCATGGAAAGATTTTTAAACATGCGACATCATCGGTGACATCCTTAATTTTGAATAGTTTGCAAATGCTTACAAACTTACGAAGATGCTCGTTAGCATCCTCGTTTGGAGCTCCACCGAATTGGCATGTATTAGTTACCATGTGTAAAAATTGACCTTTTATTTCAAAGCCAACAGTCATCGGGGGTTGGATGATTGCGTGGCCATGACCTTTTCTTGTGGCCTTCATTAATGCTTCCATTGTTAGGTTTGTCTCAGTCATTTTATCTTCTTCTTTAATAATTGGCTCTATGATTGGTTGAATTATTGGTTCAGAGTCGGATTCTAAGGAAAGTGACTCTAAATTTTTAGCAAGAGTATCTACGTCTTGAACTCTTAAGCGTTCGTGGAGTTTTCTTTCGGGTTCAGGATGTGAAGGTGTTAATTCAGCGTTGGAGGAACGTAAGTTCATACATTAATTTCTTTTATGAAATCACAACACTGAAGGTTTATCTAGGGTTACCTATTTGTTTCTCCTTTTTTTAGTATTTTTCGGTGTTTTAAAATTACTAGTACTTCCTATTTCTTTTTGTTGTTTTTGTCCTTTATTAATTCTTTGAGATTCCGGATTTAAGTTTAACGAGTTTAGGATTGAACGGATCATACAATTTGGGAAATTGTACAAAGAACTAAAGGATTTATTCAAAAATTTTGAACTTTCTTGGAAATGAATTTCCTCGAGAGGATCGAATAACATAAAAACAATGATAAAAACCTTTAAACAAACAGATTATCCTTCTGATTTTTGCCCACGTTTCGAATAGCCAAAAGATGCAGCAGAGGGGCAGGATCCTTCAAAGACCAATAAAATTGGTGATCCAACAACCCGGTCCACGTACAATTCCAACTATTACTACGAACCAGAAAAATTATCTATTTATTTACTGCCAACTCCCCGGCAGCGGCGCCAAAAAGTTGATGTGTGCGATCGAGACCTTTATTTATGAACGGATTTGAGTTGTTTTGTTACACGAATTGATTTATTGTATATGTGGTATTTTATTGATTTTAGGTTGATTTCACACATATATATAGGCAACTAGTCCTATCCGTGTAGTTTAGTTTGTTGGTAAATCCGATTCGTTCCACAGGGAGATGGAGTGTTTAATGATTTTTTTTTTATAGTCTTTGATGTCAAACTTAATTAAAGAGGGTTTTGGATTAGGCAATTTATGGTAACAGTAAAAGAAAATAACTTAACTAATTTACTAAATAAAATTACAAGATTACAATAATTAACTTAAAAAGGAACTAAATGAAAGTATACTAATTATGATGCGACAATTATATTACTAGATGGTAATTAGTAAAATAGTAATTTTTAATAAAACTATATGTTTAGAATTTTGTTTTGAGCAATTATAATAGAAACTTATTTAAATTAACTAAAATGCATTTTTAGTAAAACTAATACAAATTAAAAGGAAAATTAATTAATTTACTAACTATAAACTAGTTACAATTTATAAACCTATAATAATTAATACTACTTTTAGGATTAAAACATGTATTTTAAGTATTTTAAATAACTAAAACTAAATAATTTAATTATAATAATTAAAATAACTAATAACCTAAATATAAATATAATTAAATAACAAAAACCCTAATTTTAACCTAGCTGTACTGTAGCCGCGTTTTAGCCTTACACGATTCGTGTGATGATACACGATTCGTGTACGTGTAAAAGTATGTGACAGATTACTGTTACGAAAAATAATTGTTTTTATGTATTTTTTTATATTTTAAAAAGATAATTCGTAAATACTTTTAATAATACTTTTATAAGAAATATAAATAAGATAATTGAGAGTGTTTACTTAATTGTGTCACCCCTAGGTCCATGGATTGTTTTAAGTTTTACGCCCTATTTAAAATGTTCTAGTATCAAACTTTACATTTTTCTCTCAAATAAATATAAAGTTACAACTTAACTAAATAAAATCTAATTTTCATTGGATTCTTTTTAGAAAGCTACTATTCCCTAAGTATTTAAATTGAGACCTAGCCTAGTTTTGACCTTCGCCAATACCCAAATTATAACGGTTTCCCTTTTTATAATTTCACCTTCATATAACTTATTGATATCACCCAAACCACCGAAGTTTATTTCTAAATTGGTGTCAATAACTTATCCATAAATTCGTCTAGATCATTTTTAATGTTGAAGCTCAATTTATGTAAATAAAAACAACTTTCGTTATTTAAATTTAATAAATTAAGTGGCAAGGGTTAAATACCTAATTACATAAAAATGGTTCTTTTAACTAGGCTCAATATTAAAAATACTAAAGTTACATTTTAACTTTTACTAATGGTAACAATCCATTTCACTAGGGGCTCTACATTTAAGCAAACACTAGGGAAATTTAGCTATCCATTACACTAAGGTAGACATAAAAATATAAATATGCAAACATAATAACAACGCTAATTTTAACAGAGTAAACTTACTAAAATATCTTCACTTGCATTAACTTCAAACGGTAGAAAAATTACAATAATAACACCCCTTTCACGCGTACAATAACACCCTTAATCACGAACAATATTCCCTTAATATTTGAAACTAATACTAATCTTCAAACTTGAAATTAATATTGAACAATACTATTATCTAAATGACATGTTACGGAGTACTTTGAAATTATTGAAAACAGTGAGAATTTTTATTTCTGTATTGTATCTTCCTTTTTTTTCTCTTGTGTCTCATAGTACTCCATATTATAGCAATTGATAGTTGGTAAAGTAGGTCAAAAGTATCCATTTGCTGTACAACTAAGAAAAAGAAGTGATATTAAAAGATAAAGTAGCCGCCCCACTTTCATTTGGAATCTGATTCTGGTCGAAAGATTACACGATTCATGTAGTTGTACACGTTTCGTGTAAGTACAATTCTTTGAGGTTTTAGATTTTTGAGTTACGGACGTCTGGACACCTGATTCGCCTTTTTTCGAGTCCGTATGATTTAGTTATGATTTTTCTCGTGCAGGCACGCTGATTTCGTGATTTCGATCATTTTGACTTGTAGTCTTGAGGCGCGATGTTGTAGTCTTTTGTTGCTCATTAGAAATCTTCATTTTATCTTCATTTTGATCTTTATATCATTAAAAATCCATAATAGTATTTCATTCGACGCTTTGGACATTTTTACCAATTACAAACCGAAAACTACTCGAATACACATAAAAATCATAACATTTTGGATTGATATTGCGACGAAGTATATGTATATTTATAGCAATATCAATATATATATATATATATATATATATATATATATATATATATACACATACATATACATATACATATACATATACATATACATATATATAGTATATTACGTGTCATTGATGATTAAACATCGGGAGGATGTAATCATTCAATGTTAGGAAAAGAAAACTTGTCCTCGAGTATTCTATAGAACCTAAGAATCGTCAAAACGCGCTCGAAGAAAGAAGAAGTGAAGAAATAAGTGATCTGAAGGATCCACGGCAGCACCACGGCTGACCGTATACTCGACCGCAGATTCCTGTCCTGTACGTGTACAAATTCATGCACGGCTAACACCACGGTCGACCGTGCTTTGACCGTGCGTGGTCTGATTCTGTTTTAAATTAAATTAAACCCTCACTTTTATTTCTTTTCAACCCACTTCAAAACACACACTTACACACGGCTGAGGAGATCGACCGCACAAAGAAGAACGCTCATTCCTTCAATTTCAATTCCTACTTTTGGTATGATTAATCCTTGCTTTCCTAGCATTCAATTTTGTTTGTATGATGAATTAGGGTTATGAAGAAACCCTAACTAGAATGAATCAAAACCTAAATTGATGCAAACAATCAAAATTATTCTTGAAGAACAACCTGAAAACGATTATAGTAGTACCTATCTATGCGTTCATTTTGAAGGAATTTCGTATGCCCGAGAGACATATTAAACTAATGTGGCTAATGTGTTATGATCCAAGTCGGGTCATACCCAATAACAAACTTACCGACACCTTATTCGTGTTTGATTTTAACGATTGGTTCATTGATCAAATACGCGACACTTGAACTTTAAGAAAAATGGTTTTCTTAAAGATTACTTGATATGTTTATATATGTTATGGAATAACTTATATAACAAGGATTTAATTATTTATAGGTTAAATAATTTATTAAGTTATGTCACATTTTGTAAAATTGGTTTTACAAAATATACATAACAAATAATATACAAGTTTATAAAATGTGTTTTATAAAATCATGTTTTATAAAAACTGATTTTACAAATTCAGTTTTTTTATATTCCACAAGTATATTATATGTGTTTAAAAGGTAGTGGCATTGGGAGATTAAGAGCATGCACAAGATTCTTCATTGAATGGGACATTCTTTCCCTAGTCTCTATAAGCATGCTCCTTAGTAAAATGCCATTATACACATGCAAAGATATCAAGTAAAAGACTACAAAAAAACTGCATTGGTGCAGCTATTCTGGCCGTGGGGTTTGAGGACCCATAACAAGTCCTTCAAGCTTTTTTGCAAGTGATTTTCAAGTGTTATTCAAATCCTAACCAAAGGCTAGGTGTTGGTGCATAGTTTGGGGTATTTCTCCTTGAGGTTTCATGCTTTTGAAACTACATTCATCATCATTCTTTTGGGTTGCTGCTGTCCAGAAATTAGTGAGCAAAGAAAGGGGTTTGTAGCTTTGTTAACAAGGTTGTTAAGGTTCTAAAGTCTAGCTAACTTAAAGGGTGTTGTTAGTGCATCAAAGACTTGAAGTTCTACACATATCTTCATCATCTTATAAGCATTTTGGACAGCCCTTAAACTTGTTTTAAGGAGGTATAAACTCTTCCTTTCTTGTTAGTTTGTAAGCTTATGTTCACAACTTGATCCTATTGGGATTTAACTTTAAATTGGTTTAAAGATTAACAAGTGAAATTTGATAATTACACGCTTCCGTTTATTATGATTCTCAAAAGGTTTTAAGATATATGAACTTGTTAAATCCCAACAATGGTATCTAGAGCCGAAGTTGTTGAAGTATGCTTCGAATTGTTGTCTTTAAACCCACTATATTTGCATTCCAAGTACATGCATGAAAATGGAATACAAAAATTTTCGGGTTTGGGTGGGTTTGAGGAGATGGCCGAATTTTGGAGGTTCCAAAAGGGGTTTGGTACTTGCCATTTTGGTCAATTTTGGTTGCATGTTAATGTTCACAATCCTAGCCTTGACCTTGTGTTGCATGCATGTGTGTTTGGTTGATTTATGATTCATTTGGTATGTATTATTATTCATTCAATTGGTTTGTAATAATTCATTCATTTGTTATGTAATTCATTTTATATTTGGTATGTAAAATAGAATAGGTTGTAATTTCATTTTTTAGATAAAATGTATTAGGATACATATTTTGTAAAAAAAATGAAGATACAAGATCATGAAGACTTGAAGAACACAAGGAGCATTTGGATGCAAGATTAAGTGGGAGATTGGAAATCTCTTGCTTTGTGTTAAAACCCCTTAACCGGTGGCATTTGTTTTCGGCTAAACAAATGTCCACCTAAATGGCTAGATTGTGAACACACTTATTTTGCATGTGTGGTTGTTTGTATGATTATTGTTTTGTATGTTTGGTTGATACAATTAATCACAAGATAACAACAAACAAAACGACAATTTAATTGGTTAAATTAGACGTACTAAGTACATGCAAAACGGCAATTTAAATGGTTAAATTAAAATAGCAACCAAAGACCTTAATAAATGGTTATTAGGAACAAGAAAAGGATTACAAATATAAATTGGTTTATATCAAGTAATTGGCTCAATTACAAGGCATGAAATTGGTTTTTCATAAATACCATACACTAAATGCATGTTGGTGTATGGCATAAAAGTTTTCTCAAACTAAAATTTATGAAAACTTAAAATCCCTTTTACAAACAAGGTAAACAAGTTTAACGCCATCCTATTGTGTGACACTTAAAAATATTAGGGAACTCATGATGGGATAAAGGTCACCTAACCGTTATGAGCAAACTAATATGATTAAGGTAAATTTCGCATGCTTGTGGGATAAAGGTCACCTAACCACTTGTATGTTAAATTTACAAGTCTATACAAGTAGGACGACTTGATTTGGGAATCATGAACTTAGGGTCACCGAAGCATGAAAAACAAATAGGCGTTGATGGGATAAATATGCCATGCAAAAGGATTGCATGATCTCATACTCTAGAAGTTGCAAATGGATTGCAATTGTCATTTATTGACTACCTAGCTAAATCAAATTGCGGGATAAAGGTCACCTAACCGAAATTTGGTTTACCGTTGGATTCTAGAATTTAATAATTCAATTGGATTTAAAGGGTATTGAATGTTAAATTAAATTAATACTTAAACGAACTTTGTTAAATTTTGTAGATGGCCGCCAATAACAACAACATTCCAAACGCACCTATCAACTTTAATAACCTATCATTGAGGTCCATCCTCAAAAGGGAAAATAACTCCCAATCCGTTTCATCTAATGCACTAAAGATGAAAAGCCTCATTGATCGATTGCACCGTCTCAACAGTCCCGTGTCTAATGAATTAACCACGGACCTTATCCTCAACTCTTTGTCAAAAGGGTTTGACACATACGTGTTGAATTACAGCATGAATGATTGGGATAAGAGCATTGACGAATTACATGTCATGCTAAGGACGGATGAATCAAGCATGGGTAAAAAGGCTTCACCCATGCTCACGATCAAAGAAGGTGGATCCAAGGATGAATCCTCTTCTAAGCTAAAGGTGGCTAAGAAGAAAGGACCCACCTACAAGGGCAAAGGAAAAGGGAAGATGGTTACCCCAACCATAAACACTAAATGGCAAAAGGTTGCCAGACAAGCAAACCCCAAGGAAGATCCGTGCTTTGGTTGCGGTGTGATAGGTCACTGGAAACGCAACTGCCCGGTCTACCTAAAGGAGTTGAATGCAAAGAGGGATGCAGGGCAAACCTCAGGTAATGTATACATGATATACGTTGAGCTTAGTATTACTTCTTCTAATACATGGGTATTAGACACAGGATGTGGAACTCATATTTGCAATTCATTGCAAGGGTTCATAAGAAGTAAACTTAATGCGGGAACAACAAGTCTCTACATGGGAAATGGTGCAAAGGTGCACGTAAAAGCTCAAGGAGACTTTGTTTTAAAGCTACCAAGTGGTTTGGAGCTTATATTGAAAAATGTTTTGTACGCACCTGATTTAACACGAAACATTATTTCTGTTTCCCGTTTAAGACAATGTGGTTTTAATCTTAATTTCATTAATGATGATATCCATGTTTCTTTGAATGATGTATTCTATTTTAAGGCCTCGCCTTTGAATGGCATTTATGAATTGGTTCATGATAACACATCATTCGATAGCTCAATATACCAAGCAAGCACCAAGAAACTCAAAATGGATTTGAGTGATTCCTACTTATGGCATTGTCGCCTTGGTCACATAAACAAGAATCGAATGCATACACTTCAAAAGAATGGCCTTTTGAAATCAAGTAAGCTGGATTCGTTTGATGTATGTGAATCTTGTTTACAAGGCAAAATGACTAAAGCACCTTTCAAAGGGACCTATGAAAGGGCTAAAGACTTATTAGGATTAATACATTCGGATGTATGTGGACCTTTTAAGCCCATGACTAGGAATGGTGAAAGATACTTCGTTACTTTCATTGATGACTTCAGTCGTTTCGGATATGTCTACTTATTAAGACACAAGGATGAAACTTTTGAAGCATTCAAAGAATATCAAAACGAAGTACAAAATCAACTCAATAAGACAATCAAGGTACTTCGTACCGATAGAGGAGGTGAATACCTAAGCGATGCTTTCCAAGATCATCTTAGGAGTTGTGGGATTATCTCACAACTTACTCCACCCGGAACACCTCAGCTTAATGGAGTGTCCGAAAGGAGAAACCGAACCCTAATGGATATGGTTCGATCTATGATGGCAAGAAGCTCGTTACCTCTATCATTTTGGGGTTATTGTCTATGCTCTGCGGCTCGTATTCTAAATATGGCCCCAACCAAGAAAGTGGAACGAACACCTCATGAGATATGGTTTGGTAAACCTCCATCTCTATCATACTTAAAGGTATGGGGATGTGAAGCTTATCCTAAGCGTTACGTCCCTAATAAGTTGAATGCTCGATCCACGAAATGTATCTTCATAGGATATCCCAAGGACGATATGGGATACTATTTCTATGATCCATCCGAGCAAAATGTATTTGTTGCTCGGAAGGCGGAATTCCTTGAAACTAAGTTCCTTATGGAAGGAAATAGTGAAAGGAAGATAGATCTTGAAGAGGTTCAAGATCAAGTAGATGATACACAATTGGTTGACACTAGCACTCAACATGAAAATGTTGAGAGTGATCAAATGGATGATCAAAATACACAAAACATTCGTAGATCTGGTAGGATTAGCAATCCTCCTGAGAGATATGGGTTTCTCATAGATGGTTGCTATAAGGTTGATTTGGATGAACCAACAAACTACCAGGATGCTTTATCAAAGATTGATAAAGATAAATGGCAGGAAGACATGAACGCTGAGATGCAATCCATGTATGACAACCAAGTTTGGGAACTTGTTGCTCAACCTCCTGGCTCTAGGCTAGTTGATTGTAAATGGCTTTTCAAAATGAAAACCGACATACATGGAAACTTGGATACATATAAAGCTAGACTTGTTGCAAAAGGTTTCACTCAAACTCAAGGGGTTGATTATGATGAACCTTTTTCGCCTGTGGCAATGCTGAAGTCTATCAGGATATTATTTGCCATTGCTGCTCATTATGATTACGAAATATGGCAAATGGATGTCAAAACTGCTTTCCTAAATGGATATCTTGAGGAAGATGTCTATATGGTTCAGCCCGAAGGTTTTGTCGACCCGAAATATCCTAAGAAAGTATGCAAGTTAAAGAAGTCAATCTACGGATTGAAACAAGCATCTAGAATGTGGAATCATCGTTTTAATGAGGAAGCTGAGAAATTTGGCTTCATTAAAAATGGTGATGAAGCTTGTGTATATAAGAAAGCTAGTGGGAGCACTGTCATGTTCCTTGTACTATATGTGGATGATATATTATTATTTGGAAATGATATTCCACAAATGCAAGGAGTTAAGACTTGGCTAAGTAGTTGCTTCTCCATTAAGGATATTGGAGAAGCAAAATACATTTTGGGGATTGGAATCTACAGGGATAGATCCAAGAAATTGATAGGTTTGAATCAAAGTGCATACATTGAAAAGGTCTTGAAAAGGTTCAAGATGGAGAACTCTAAGAAAGGTTTGGTACCTATTCAAAGAGGAACACTTCTCAATTCATCTCAGTGCCCCACCACAAAAGATGAACAGGAAAAAATGAAGAATGTCCCATACGCGTCTGCTATTGGGTCAATTATGTATGCAATGATATGTACTAGACCGGATGTGTCATGCGCTCTTAGCTTGACAAGTAGATACCAGAAAAACCCAGGAAACAGTCATTGGATTGCTGTTAAAAGTATATTGAAATACCTTAGAAGGACTAAGGATATGTTTCTTATATACGGGTCTGGTGAGGAGGAACTCGCTGTAAAAGGTTACGTGGACGCGAGCTTCCAAACTGATCGAGATGATTCTCGATCACAATCCGGTTATGTATTCACATTAAATGGAGGTGCGGTCTCTTGGAAGAGTTCAAAACAGGATGTTGTTGCATTATCCACTACAGAATCGGAGTACATTGCCGCATCATTGGCAGCACAGGAAGCTGCATGGATGAAGAAATTCATCGACGACTTAGGAGTGGTCCCTACCATTCAAAACCCTCTTGAGATCTTTTGTGACAACGAAGGTGCGATTGCTCAAATCAAGGAACCTCGTGCTCACCAAAAGACCCGTCACATTGAGCGGAGATTCAACTACATTAGGGATGAAGTTGGAAAGGGAAAGATATGTATTCGCAAAGTTCACACAGATCATAACATAGCGGATCCACTCACGAAACTCTTATATGGAGCAAAACATGAAGGACATGTTTATGCATTAGGGCTTCGATATTCTAGTGATTGGTCATGATCTATTTAAGTATTGTAATGGAACGAAGTGGTTCAAACTCATTAATATAATTATGGTTTAATTTATTTTGAGTTATGTTCCTATTTTGCATATTTTATCCATGAATAAGTAATTATTCTAAATTCCGTAATCGATCACATTTGTGGGAACAAGTGTGAGGTTTAGACTATTATGAACTTGGATTGGTATACATTCACGGACTGAATGTGGGGCAAGGTTGCTACCAAGGTTCATAAATATTTGTGGGATACAAATATTGGTTATCCATCAATAAGCTATTATTCTAAATTCCGTAGTCGATCACATTTGTGGGAATGAGTGTGAGGTTTAGACTATTATGAACTTGGATTGGTAAACATTCATAGGTTGAATGTGGGCAGGGTTGCTACCAAGGTTCATAGATATTTGTGGGATACAAATATTGGAAGACCCGCCCTCAAGATTTACTGTATGGAGCCTTTGTGGTTGATCACATGTAATCTTGAGTAAAGGCGAATTTCATCGTATCCTCTGACCTGAGATACATATTGGGTTCTGATATTCACCAAGTATTATGCCTTGATTCTTTCCTTCGCTATTCTGAAATATGGTAGTACATAAGGAAGAGCTCAGGTATAATACAAAAGTGTGTATCTAGGACGTATGTAGTCAAGATGGAATTTATCCCTCTTATTCGTTGAGAGTCAGATGTTTAAGGCCTGATAAAGTTAAATCTAAAAGAGAGTGATCACTCTGTATCTCTTGGATTTAACATGACATCTAGGATGAAAGGATATAGTGAAAGATTCACCTGTATATCAGTTCGAGTAAGGAACTCGAAAGGGATGATGTTATTGAATGGCACAAAGTCATAACATATTAGGGGTGATGGACGGTGTGTTAGGCTGTATCCATCACTTGCATTAATTTCTTATGTTTCTCGTGCAAGTGGGAGATTGAAGGAATTTCGTATGCCCGAGAGACATATTAAACTAATGTGGCTAATGTGTTATGATCCAAGTCGGGTCATACCCAATAACAAACTTACCGACACCTTATTCGTGTTTGATTTTAACGATTGGTTCATTGATCAAATACGCGACACTTGAACTTTAAGAAAAATGGTTTTCTTAAAGATTACTTGATATGTTTATATATGTTATGGAATAACTTATATAACAAGGATTTAATTATTTATAGGTTAAATAATTTATTAAGTTATGTCACATTTTGTAAAATTGGTTTTACAAAATATACATAACAAATAATATACAAGTTTATAAAATGTGTTTTATAAAATCATGTTTTATAAAAACTGATTTTACAAATTCAGTTTTTTTATATTCCACAAGTATATTATATGTGTTTAAAAGGTAGTGGCATTGGGAGATTAAGAGCATGCACAAGATTCTTCATTGAATGGGACATTCTTTCCCTAGTCTCTATAAGCATGCTCCTTAGTAAAATGCCATTATACACACGCAAAGATATCAAGTAAAAGACTACAAAAAAACTGCATTGGTGCAGCTATTCTGGCCGTGGGGTTTGAGGACCCATAACAAGTCCTTCAAGCTTTTTTGCAAGTGATTTTCAAGTGTTATTCGAATCCTAACCAAAGGCTAGGTGTTGGTGCATAGTTTGGGGTATTTCTCCTTGAGGTTTCATGCTTTTGAAACTACATTCATCATCATTCTTTTGGGTTGCTGCTGTCCAGAAATTAGTGAGCAAAGAAAGGGGTTTGTAGCTTTGTTAACAAGGTTGTTAAGGTTCTAAAGTCTAGCTAACTTAAAGGGTGTTGTTAGTGCATCAAAGACTTGAAGTTCTACACATATCTTCATCATCTTATAAGCATTTTGGACAGCCCTTAAACTTGTTTTAAGGAGGTATAAACTCTTCCTTTCTTGTTAGTTTGTAAGCTTATGTTCACAACTTGATCCTATTGGGATTTAACTTTAAATTGGTTTAAAGATTAACAAGTGAAATTTGATAATTACACGCTTCCGTTTATTATGATTCTCAAAAGGTTTTAAGATATATGAACTTGTTAAATCCCAACACATTTAACATTGAATGATTCTAGGATTCATTATACATCTAGGTTAGATTTTAATAGAAGCATTGTTCATATGATATGAATGACATTGTTGCTAATTGAGTGTAATAATGTTGAATGTCAAAACATGTGTTGATGATGATCTCAAAAGTCTAGAATACATATGAACTTTGTGAAAATCTTAATCTAGTTGCAAACTCATTGACACTAATGAAGAGTGAAAATGTGAAGAACATTAACATCAAAACATCTAAGTATTGATGATAATTAAAGTGTAAAAAACTTGTTGCCTACAATTGAATTGTACATTTTTATTTAATTTAAAGTGTCAATGCACAGAAAATGGCAAATCGAGGAGAAAGCTCATCCAACTTTTGTCCGCACCAATCGACACTTAATAGAGAAAAAGTGAAAAATCGAAAAATAGTAGAAGAAAGAAGAATTAAAGCAGAAGATTTTCCTGAAATGGTGGCAGCTTTCTCAGACTTAAACTGGGATGTATTTCTTGATCTAAATGGACCAATTTATCCTTCACTCGTTCGAGACTTTTACTCTAGCTTCGTCTATGCCAACGGATCAGTTTCCTATAGGCTAAAAACAAGAAGAACGACTGTATCACTTCAAGAATTTGGAAAACTTTTAGGAGTTCCAGCAAGTGGACACAGGTTCTTCCACACACGACACAGTCTGACCTATCTTTCTAATTTCATCAATAAAGATGCTGTCATTCGAACACTGTGTGAAGACAATGCTCCAAGAAAAGAAATCCTTAGTCGAGGAGTACTGAGCAAACATCTGCGAAAGAAGTTCTAGACATAGAACACAGTGATTGATTACAATATTTACTAGTAGAATGGGAAATCATTCACATATCCATGCTGTTCAGATGGCTCTCCTTTGGTGTCTGGAAATGCAAGAACCAGTGAACATGGCTTACTTTATGGCCATACGAATGAGTGATGTACCAAAGGACTCAACAAGAGCTCTTCCCTATGGAATGCATCTTACAAAGTTATTCGAAAGACTAAGAACAAAGATGACATTCGCATGAATCCAACCAATCAAATATTTAATCGCCATACGTTAACATTGATGGGGTGGGATGATGAAGATGACTCTGATGAGATTGAAAGAGTCTATGAAGCCATGACCAACTCTCAAATCAACTTGGAAGATATATCCGACAGTGATGAGGAACAGTTTCTGGATGAAGCTAATGATCCTTTTTATGGCTTGGATCGTGATTCAAAGGCTGAACAAATCTCCCTGAATCAAGCTAAGATAAAGAAGTATCAATCCAAGATCTGTCTGCTATTGAAGAAATCGAAAAAGGCTTTTTCATGTCGAAGTAGTAGCGATGTGAGAAGTAGAAGGTGAAGGAAGTGAGAGAAGATAAAATTTTGGTTGTCATAACCCGACCTTAACCATAAGGACGAATACAATAACTTATGATTTCATCGCGAGGTATTGACCTCTATATGACACATTTTTCAAAAACTGCATTCGTTATTACAATACAAACCATAGCTTTTATTACAAATACAAGGTTTAAACAACTTAATAATGATTATCGTTTAGCGATAATCTTAGACTTACAAACTTTACATGTGATAATAACAATACGACCTCCAACATATTTTACATTACAAATCCTCCGATATGCAGTTTTATTTTTGACACAAATATGCATACTCAAGATCTTGCTTAAATTCAACATGTTTCAGCGGAAACTTTTAGTTATCACCTGAGAATAAACATGCTTAAAACGTCAACATAAAGTTGGTGAGATATAGGTTTAATGCCGGCAGCGTTATAAATATAGACCACAAGATTTCATATATAAACGTTTTATTAAAAATATTCTAAGTTGTTGAGCACTTGATAACCATACTTAACATTTAATCAACATCGCATATTCCCTTTATTATGAAATCTTACTACACCGTACCAAGTGTAGTTACCGAAACGAAGTACTGTGCAACCGTTGAATACTGGTCGTCCAGTACGGTTGGGGTTGTCAGGCCCGATAGATCTATCAACAGGATTCGCGTTTACAATACCTCATGTAAATAATAGTTACCAAGTTACAGGGAAGTATGCCAGTGGTACAACTCAACGTAGAATATATATTTTTAATCACTTGTATCCATAACGTAAATCATAAAATGCATGTATTCTCATCCCGAAATATTTAGAGTTTAAAAGTGGGACTATATACTCACTTTTGCCTTGAAGGTATTTATCACGACTTGGTCTCCGATAGATATCACAAACCTAACCATATATATAATATATCAACATATTTTCTTTTCAAGTAATCGTTACATATATATATATATACTTTTAATACTTTTAATATTTTCTTAGTCCGTAGTTAGCAGTCCGATGTTAGTGGTCCACAATTAGTTGCTTAAATAAAATAAATAAAGACCCCATCGTATTCGTATTGATCAGAATTAATCTCGACCCATGGTACCATGTTGTCAAGTGACGTGTTGCGTACATAAAGTACCGTGTTGTCAAATGACGTGTTGCGTACAATCATGAGGTCTTATGATTAATCTTCTCGTGTTGTTTACGGGTGGTCCTGAAATATATAAAATCAAATCATAAGTAAATATATATAAAATATCATATTAATTAGAAAATATATGATTAATTTAATTTTTCTCCAAATATTTTCGTAGCTAAACTAGCTTCGGATACCCGATCTTGTTTTAGTCGTAGTTTCTTCATTACAACTCCGTTTTTGTTGGTTCAACTTGTCACTTCCTTGGATCGAGTCAAATTTTAAGAATATGAACTGATAATACCTTAGTTTCTATTCGAAATCACAGGTTATAGGTCAAACTTTGGTGAAACTTATGAAAGTGATCGTTTTCCATCATAAAAACAACATTTAATGATCATTTTTCTAAAAATACTTACACTTTGAGTTAAACCATGAAATTTTTATGTGGTAACATATTCATAAGAAATATCATTTTTCCAGAACATAAACTTTCAATTCAAAGTTCAAGATAGTTTTTAATTATCCAACCCAAAACAGCCCCCGGTTGCACTCCAACGACGTAGATTCAGTTTTAAGGTGTTCTTTGTAAAATCAAGTTGTATCTTGTTAAGTTAGCATATCATTATGATATATTACAGGTCTTGAAGTGTTTTAAAAGTCAAGTTAGAAGGATCTATTTAGTTTTCAAACAAGTTTGAAATCATTCAAACTATGTTCTTGTTGTTAAAATTTTACAACACAAAATAAGATAGCTATATAAATATGAATCGAATAAGGTTATGAACAAGGTTACTACCTCAAGTTACTTGGACAAAGTTGCTGTAAAAGATGAGTAAAATCCTAGAACCAAAAGAGTGGTGGAGTTGGATTGAAAGGTTGGAAGTAAACTTGTTTACTTGAAAGGATTTTTGAAGTGTTCTTGAATGGATTTTCTTATGATGATTAAGGGTTGTTTTTGAAGCTAGATCTTCATGGTTATTTGCTGAGATTGTGAAGAACACTTAAGGTTCCTAAGAGTGTGTTTTTGGTTAGAGAAAATGTGTAGTAAAAATGAAAATGGAATGGAGTATAAATGGTGGTGAAAAGATGTATAAATTTGTAATATTGTGCAAAAGTCTTGTAATATGCCAAATTGATTAATCATGCATGCTAAGATCCAAAATTGGCTGACTCATGGCTGCTAATAAAGTGATTGTGATGTGTATATACCAATAGTAAATATGTATAGAAGCTGGGTATGATACGGGTACATATACCCTAGATATACGTATAAAAATCTTGAGAAAACGGAACGAGGATTCAAATATAGCTATCTTTTGTAAATATACTTATATTGTTTTATGTATATAAATCCTTTAAAAGTGATAAAATACATATCTATACGATACATGTATAAGCATTATAAGTTTTAAGTATTTAAGTCGAAGAACGTCACATATAGTTATCGTTTTGAAAACTTAAGTTAGTAGTCTCAAAATATACTTATAACTCATTGTTATTAGTACACAATGAGATGTTAAAACATTTTTAGATCATGTTAAATATATAAAAATACATATATATATACAAACATATAATTATCGTATGTTATATAGTTCGTGATATCATCGGTCAAATTGGACGGTCAAACGTTGTGTAAAACTCTTTTTAAAAAACATAAATCTCAACAATTTAGATTACTTATTATGTTGGTAAGGTTTAATTTATGTAAATATTAATCTCATAGGTATAAAATGATCGGAAAAATCCGGGTCGTTACAGTACCTACCCGTTAAATAAATTTCGTCCCGAAATTTTAAAGTTGTACCTATTTTGCGTTCTAGGGAATAAAATGTGGGTACTTTTGTTTCATCTGATCCTCTCGTTCCCAAGTAAACTCGGGACCTCTTCGAGCATTCCAACGAACCTTAACGATTGGTATGTTGCTCTGCTTGAGCCGTTTAACTTCACGGTCCATGATTTCGACTGGTTCTTCTATGAATTGTAGTTTCTCATCGACTTGGATTTCTTCAAGAGGAATGGTGAGATCTTCCTTTGCAAGACATTTCTTGAGGTTTGAGACGTGAAATGAATTATGTACTCCGGCGAGTTGTTGTGGTAACTCGAGTCGATATGCTACCGGTCCAATGCGTTCGATGATCTTGAACGGGCCTACATACCTTGGGTTCAGTTTACCCCGTTTACCGAAACATATTACACCTTTCCAAGGTGACACCTTTAACATAACCATGTCACCGATCTGAAACTCTAATGGTTTCCTTCAGACATCGGCGTAGCTCTTTTGGCGACTACGGGCTGTTTTCAATCTCTCCTTGATTTGTACTATCTTCTCAGTCGTTTCGTGTATGATCTCGGGACCAGTTAATTGTCGATCTCCTACTTCATTCCAACAGATAGGGGATCTACACTTCCTTCCATACAATGCTTCGAATGGTGCAGCTTTAATGCTCGCATGATAACTGTTATTATACGAGAATTCTGCTAATGGTAGATATTTATCCCATCCGTTTCCAAAATCGATCACACATGCCTTGAGCATGTCTTCAAGAGTCTGAATTGTTCTTTCACTCTGCCCGTCAGTTTGTGGATGATATGCGGTGCTCATATCCAAACGAGTTCCCAGGGCCTCCTGTAGTGATTGCCAAAACTTTGATGTAAATCTACTATCACGATCGGATATAATGGAAATAGGTATTCCATGCCTTGAAACAATTTCCTTTATGTATAATCGTAATAGTTTCTCCATTCTATCCATTTCCTTTATAGGCAAGAAATGTGCAGATTTGGTGAGACGATCAACTATTACCCAAATGGTGTCATAACCCCAGGCAGTCTTAGGTAACTTTGTGATGAAATCCATGGTAATTCCGTCCCATTTCCATTCTGGGATTTCTGGTTGTTGAAGTAACCCTGACGGCTTATGGTGTTCTGCTTTGACTTTGGAACAAGTTAAACATTCCCCAACATATGTTGCAACGTCTGTCTTCAAATTAGGCCACCAATAATGCGTCTTAAGATCTTGATACATCTTTCCAACTCCAGGATGTATCGAGTATCTTGTCTTATGTGCCTCATTCAATATCAACTTCCTTAATCCACCCAACTTCGGTACCCAAATACGGTTTGCAAAATATCGAATTCCGTCTTCCCGCATAATGAGTTGCTTCTCATACATCTTCATTATTTCATTTCCTATGTTTTCTTTAGTAAGAGCTTCTCGTTGAGCCTCTTTGATTTGTGAGTGGAGATTCATGCGAATTTTTATGTTCATTGTTCGTACTCGAATTGGTTCCCGTTCCTTTCTGCTTAGAGCGTCGGCCACTACATTCGCTTTCCCGGGATGATAGCGAATCTCACAATCATAGTCGTTTATCAGCTCGACCCACCTACGTTGCCTCATGTTCAACTGTTTCTGATCGAAGATATGTTGAAGGCTTTTATGATCGGTAAACACAGTGCATTTAACCCCATATAAGTAGTGTCTCCATATCTTCAATGCAAACACTACTGCTCCCAATTCTAAATCATGCGTCGTATAATTCCGCTCATGAATCTTCAATTGTCGGGATGCGTATCCTATAACTTTCTTCCGTTGCATAAGGACGCAACCAAAACCTTGTCGCGAAGCGTCACAATATATCTCAAAATCATCATTCCCTTCAGGTAACGATAAAATAGGTGCTGTAGTCAACTTCTTCTTCAGTAATTGAAATGCACTCTCCTGCTCAGAAGTCCATTCGTACTTCTTCCCTTTTTGTGTTAATGCTGTTAATGGTTTAGCTATTCGGGAAAAATCTTGAATAAACCTTCTATAATAACCAGCTAAACCCAAAAATTGGCGTATCTGCGTTGGTGTCTTTGGAGTCTCCCATTTTTCAATGGCCTCAATTTTAGCTGGGTCAACCTAAATTCCTTTGCTACTAACAACATGGCCAAGAAATTGCACTTCTTTCAACCAAAACGCACACTTAGAAAATTTGGCGTATAATTGTTCTTTTCTTAACAATTCTAATACCAATCTTAAATGTTGTTCATGCTCTTGCTCACTCTTGGAATAGATAAGAATATCGTCAATGAAAACGATAACAAACTTATCTAAATACGGACTACAAACTCGATTCATGAGGTCCATGAATACAGCTGGCGCATTCGTTAATCCAAACGGCATGACCAAAAATTCATAATGACCGTAGCGTGTCCGAAAAGCAGTTTTCGGAATATCTTCTTCTTTGACGCGTAGTTGATGATAGCCCGACCTTAGGTCGATTTTTGAGTAAACACATGATCCTTGCAATTGATCAAATAAGTCATCAATTCTCGGTAGTGGATACCGATTCTTGATAGTTAACTTATTTAATTCACGATAATCTATACACATTCGGAAAGATCCATCTTTCTTCTTGACGAATAAAATTGGAGCTCCCCACGGTGAAGTGCTCGGTCGAATGAAACCACGGTCCAGTAATTCTTGTAACTGGCTTTTTAACTCTTTCATCTCAGATGGTGCAAGTTTATATGGAGCACGAGCCACTGGTGCAGCTCCCGGTACTAGATCTATTTGAAATTCTACAGATCTAAATGGAGGTAATCCTGGTAACTCTTCCGGAAATACTTCAGGAAAATCTCTTGCCACAGGCACGTCGTTGATGCTCTTCACTTTTTCCTTCGTTTCGACTTTATTAACATATGCTAAGATAGCATAGCACCCTTTCTTCAAGCACTTTTGAGCTTTCAAACAACTAATGAGTTTTAGCTTTGAGTTACCCTTCTCTCCATAAATCATTACTGGCGTTTTATCCTTACGAGGAATGCGAATTGCCTTCTTGGCGCACACAACTTCAGCTCCTATTTTGGACATCCAGTCCATGCCGACTATTACATCAAAACTTCCTAATTCTACGGGTATCAAATCAATCTTAAATGTTTCTCCGGCTAAATTTATTTTACAATCACGGCAAATTTTATCGGCTTTAATTAGTTTACCATTAGCTAACTCAATCATGTACTTAGCATCTAGAGGTAATGATGAACAATTCAATTTAGCGTGAAAGTCTCTACACACGTAACTTCTATCAGCACCAGTATCAAATATAATAGATGCGGATAAGTTATTAATGGTAAACGTACCCGTAACAAGCTCCGGGTCTTCACACGCCTCTCTAGCATTAATAACAAATGCTCTTCCTCTTGCAGATCCATTATTCTTCTCTGGATTCGGACACTGGCTCTTATAATGACCCTGTTTCCCACACCCATAACAAGTAACAGTGGCCAAGGCAGTTCTATTTGCATTGGTGGCAGGAGTCTTGGTACCGTTTGTATTTGTAGCGGGAACCCTACAATCTTCAGCAAGATGACCTTTTCGATTACAATTGTTGCACACCACATTACAATAACCAGAGTGATGTTTGTGGCATCTGTTACATAAAGGATTTCGTCCTTTGTAACCTGTGTTTGAACCGCTACCCGCACCTTGCGTGGTTTCTTGTTTCTTGTTGGATTTTTGATGATTACCTTCCCACTTTCTTTTGTTTCCCGATGTCTTGACATCGGAGTTCTTATCTAGAATAATCTGGTCCATCAACTCGTTTGCCATGGTGATGGCTTCGTGAATAGTCTTGGGTTTCGATGCTGTAACATTTGCTTTAACATTTTTAGGCAAACCATCTTTGTACAGTTCTATCTTCCGTTCTTCGGTTGGTACCAATTCGGGACATAGCAAAGCTAATTCCATGAATTGCTGATTGTAGTTGGTGAGTTCAGTACCAACAACTTTCAGGCTTCGTAATTCAGCTTCCAACTTCCTAACCTCGTTCCTTGGACAATATTCGTTGATTAGCATTGTTTTGAATTCTTCCCAGGGAGTATCATAAGCTACATCTCCTCCTACGGCCTTCACATAGTTTTTCCACCATGTGAGTGCACTATCTTGCAGGGTGCACGATGCATACTTGGTCATGTCCTTCTCAATACAACCACTGATTTTAAACACAGACTCAATCTTTTCGATCCACCGGGTTAAACCAACCGGTCCTTCTGTTCCACTGAATGATGAGGGCTTGCAACCTTGAAAAGTTTTGTAAGTGCACCCCACACGAGAATTTGGGTTAACTGCAGCACCTCTTGCAGCCTCGACGCATAACATTCTGTCGTTCACTCGCTGATTGATGAGTTCCTGGATTTCTTGTTCCGTCATTCGGTTCAATCGCGCCATAATCTTCAATAAGAATGAAAAAATAATTATTCACATGGAATATTATAGATGTAGTATGTATTTACAGTACATCGTAGCTTATTAATAATATGAACCAGTTATTATTATAAAAGTGATAAGGCTAAAAAGGAACATATATTTCATAGCAATATCCCTCCTAAATAATAGGTTTTCATATGTAATTGTATTATATTTTTATTGTAATTGTTTATATTTAATAAGTGCGAAGACAAAAGGCGTAAACGAAGATTTGAAGACAAAAAGGTCCAAAATGCTCAAATGTACAAGATTCAATCAAAAAGGTTCAAATTATTGATGAAGAACGTCTAAAAATGACAAGAGTACAAGTTGCGGAACGCAAAGTACACGATATAAAATAATACGCGAAGACGTCCGAAAATCCGGAACCGGGACCCGAGCCAAGAAGAAACGCCCGACTCAACGGACCAAAAATATCTAGTCTACTATGCACAAGAATAAAATATAATATATAAATAATTATATTAATTATTTATATATTTATATTTATTTTAAATTATGTCGACGAACAAGAAAACAAAAATGATTGAGCTGGATTCTGGTGGCCATGCGAGTCGCATGGCCAGAAGGCTATTTCCCATGCGAGTCGCATGAGGATCAGAATCAGGCCTGGTCTATAAATTTGCCAGTTTTCGTTCGTTTTTACACACACAAAAATAATAATAATAATACTCCATAAGATAATAAATATATATATATATATATATATATATATATATATATATATATATATATATATAGTATAGATTAGTGTTATATTAGATTAGTTCGGGTTATGTAAAGGTTATTTTACGGGTTTTTGAAGTCGAAATTCTGTCCGTGTAACACTACGCGATAAATACTCAATGTAAGTTATGTTCTCCTTTTTAAATTAATGTCTCGTAACTAAGTTATTATTATGCTTATTTGTGCCGAAGTAATCATGATGTTGGGCTAATTACTAAAATTGGGTAATTGGACTTTGTACCATAATTGGGGTTTGGATAAAAGAACGACACTTGTGGAAATTAGACTATGGGCTATTAATGGGCTTTATATTTGTTTAACTAAATGATAGTTTGTTAATGTTAATATAAAGATTTACAATTGGGCGTCCCTATAAATTACCATATACACTCGATCGGACACGATGGGCGGGGTATTTATATGTACGAATAATCGTTCATTTAACCGGACACGGGAATGGATTAATAGCCACTAGAATAATTAAAACAGGGGTGAAATTATGTACAAAGGACACTTGGTATAATTGATAACAAAATATTAAAACCTTGGGTTACACTCAGTCGACATCCTGGTGTAATTATTAAACAAAGTATTAAAATCTTGTTACAGTTTAAATCCCCAATTAGTTGGAATATTTAACTTCAGGTATAAGGATAATTTGACGAGGACACTCGCACTTTATATTTATGACTGATGGACTGTTATGGACAAAAACCAGACGGACATATTAAATAATCCAGGACAAAGGACAATTAACCCATGGGCATAAAACTAAAATTAATACGCCGAACATCATGATTATGGAAGTTTAAATAAGCATAATCCCTTTTATTTCATATTTAATTGCACTTTTAATTTTCGCACTTTAATTTCTGTCATTTTAATTATCGTCATTTACTTTACTCTTTAAATTAAGTTTTTAGTTATTTTTAATATTTTGCATTAGCTTTTAATTGTGACTTTAAAATATAAAATCGACAAACCGGTCATTAAACGGTAAAACCCCCCTTTTTATATTTATATTTATATATTGTTATATAAAAATAAAGTGTTTCATAAGCCCGTCTCCCTGTGGAACGAACCGGACTTACTAAAAACTATACTACTTCGCGACTAGGTACACTGCCTATTGTGTTGTAGCAAGGTTTTGGTATATCCATTTTGTAAATATTTAATTAAAACTTGTTAAATTTTGTAGCATTCCGTATTAAAAATATACACTATTTCGTAACCCCGTGCTACCACATCAAGTTTTTGGCGCCGCTGCCGGGGAGTCGGCGAAATATTTATTTACATTTTTAGAAAAACAATATAAAATCTATAAAAAAAAAAATTTAAAAATTTAAAAACCGAAAAAAAAAAATAATTGCTTTTATATATTTTTAAGATTTTTATTTATGAAAATATAAAATATTTCTATTTTTAGTTTTATAAAAATATAAGTTTTTATTTATTTTATATATATTTTACTTTAAATATAAAACAAAATAAAAATAAATAATAAATAACACGAACTGACCTGTCATTTTTGAACCCTTCTTGAACTGAACCAGCAGGTCATGCGAGTCGCATGACCTTTTCTCTTAGACCCATGCGAGTCGCATGGAGGAGTCTGACAGGCCACATGTTAACCTAAAATCGCGTTAATTACACGTATTTTATTATTATTATTATCTAAAACCCTAATCTATTATTAATTATTATATTTAGTTTTTAGATTAATTAAATTATTATTACTTATTATTAGTTTATTAAATTTATAAATTAATACTTTTATAATATATAAATATAAAAATAATATTTTTATAAAAATAAATAATTTTTATAACTTTTTATTAACTTTTATATTTTGTATCTTTTTATCGTTTAGCGTAATTTTTGTATTTTTATCGTTCGTATTAGTTTTAAATTTAGTATTTTGCCGTAGCTTATTTTTATTCCAAGATTTTTAGGCTTTGCCGTAAAATCCCTTAAGTGCTTATTCCTTAGACTAAGTATTAGGTGCTTTAGAATTTTGCGACGCCATTTTTCGTGCTATTTTCTTATTTTTATTTTTCGACGCCTATTTTTCTACCTTTTTATTTTTTCGACACTTTTCGACGCGCAATCTATTTCTTTCTTATTTCTCGACGCTTTAGTTTTCTAGGACTTAGAAATTTTCTCTACTTCTTATCTAATTCTCAAATGGAAAGAAAAATTATTTAAGTGGTTAAATTAATGGACGTTGACATTTTTCTGGTTCGTAGTAATAGTTGGATTTGTTAGTGGCTAGTTGTGGGCTTCCGATTTAAAGGGTCCTGGCTACCTGCTGCATCTTTTGGCTATTCGAAACGTGGGCAAAAATCAGAAAAGTCTATTAATTGGACAACTTAGATAAGTTTTTCTATTTTTTTATAACTAATAGGATAATTCGTAAATGCACCACATTGTAGCTAAAATTTGGCCATCGCAATAAAATGGAAAATTTTGAAAACAAAGCCTTGGAAACTCTTTTTGAACTCCAAAATCAATTAAATCAATACTCTCGAACGAGTGTTGATGACAATTCATTCAGTCAATCTTGGATCGCGAACGATGAAACAATAACTGGTTGTGAAATCTGTGGAGATTATCACTCAACATGGGAATGTTACTATTACGTTCCTATGGAAAATTACGCACCCACAGAACCTGCATGGAACGATTATGAAGAACGCAATTCAAACTGGGATTATTCCCAAGAATATATCGAAACTCAACAACCAGAAAACGAGGAAAATTACGTGTCCGAAAATTCTTTAGATCATATGAAAATCAAACTCGAAGAACTCGATGCTCAAAATGAACAAATGAGCGAGTTTGTAAACCGACAAGCTGAAACTCTATCAGATTACACACCTGTTGATCTGAGGAGTCGTGTGCAAGAAAATCTCAAATCATCGAATTTTGATGAATTCGGGAGCTCCGAAATCACCAACTATCCCGATGATACTTTTTATTCAGTCTTATCAAATTCACAACATATCGACACATTAGCCTCTACCGACGAAATAATCAATCCATCAATGGAGGATGAAGAAGAAGAAAGGGTGACAAATTGGTACTCTTGGGAAAACGATAACGTTGAAAATTTTACCCCCGAGACCAAACCGAACTTTACCATCCCACAACTTTCCAACCCAATATTCTCAATAGACGAGTCATCTACTGAAGATGAACTACGAGCTGTAATAGATAATGACACCTCGGATTTCACCCAATTGGGTAATAGAGGTGAAAACTTTAATCCCGAGAATAAACGGAAGGACACTTTTGGAATTGACCACCCTATAGATATAAGTATGTCGGTGTATATCGATCCATTTGACCAAGAACCAGAAAAGAGACATATCCATTTACTAAAAGCTACACTTAAAAAAAAATTAAGTAGTGACGATCGGGTGAGTCTAAACTTTAAACCCATTGATATATTATACACCACCCGAGATGCAAATAACTGGCTCACTATTTTAATTCGTGGAACTTATTCCACCGATTTCACATGTCGTCAGCTAAGTGTGGGGAAGTCTAACCCCACTTAACGTTAAATTAGGGGTTCGGGTTAGTGCATAACTCGTTAATAAACATGCATGATAAGTTAGGGTAAAAGACGCATTTTCAAAGATTAGCAAACTGTTCAAAAAAAAGCAACCATTTTTGAAGAAAAACTTGTGTGATAAAATAAGAAGGAATGAACGATGAGGCGCGCCATCTATCATTCGACGAGCTTTGTAAGTACAAACTAGGTATTCTTAATCACTTTTCTACACTAATCACCCTCATGAATTTATAATTAGAGTCTGATTTCATGCAAATGAGGGCATTGCATGATCTCAAGTGTGGGGAAGGGTTATAAATTCTCTCGGGTTTGCACTTGATTTATTTGCCAAATTTTGTGAAAATTTGAAAAATTTTCAATTAAATGAAGTCAAAATTATGTTTATACATATTTATGAACGGTGAAAACTAGGTGTTAATACCGAAATTATCGTTACCTCGGAAAGGGCATAAATTGAGAAACAACCTAAAACGCTTGAATTCATTTAAAATGGAATAAAGGAGAATAAAAAGGCAAAGAAAGAAACTAAGTGTGGGGAGAATGTGCCAAGTTATTCAATTAAAAACTATCTATCACATGTTTCTGTAAAGTTTATTGCAGGTGCTTTTGTTTAGGACTAAATTAACTATTTTACCCGATGAAAGAAAAGAAAAGATGGATCTACACGATGAATCAATTCCATCATTAAAAGGAAGTAAAGTCTTCCGAAAAAGAAACGCGCTTCTTGATTTAGGTCAGGAAGTTGTCGTCCAGACCAGCTGTAGGTTGACGAAAAATCTAGAAAAGTCATCTCTAAAATCAGCAGGAAATCCACGGACCTCAGCATCAAACAGGGTCGCCAAGTGGTCAGATTTATCGTAACCATGAGAAGGATTTATCTCGTACAATGGGGGGGCACCGTGCAAATTAGCTTGATAAGACTAATGAATCAGATCCCCAGAAAGGATAATCTCCTTAAAGATTAAAAATCAGCTTTTAAGACTGATATTACTCAATCCTTGAGATTGACTTTAAAGATTGAGAATTACAAACTCATGGAATTCAATGATATCTAAACTCGAGCTTGAACGAGAAAATATTTTGATCAAATTATAAACCGATTTGTTTTCTGAAAACCCATTTTTAATGCGTTCATTACCATTGAACGTAAAATCCTAGGAATTCACCTGGAATTCATTAGGTCACCTGAACCAAATCGGGTGTCAACCGTAAGAACGGTGGTTGCATAGCTTGGTCGAAGACAGGACCTTGTGCCAGACCAAAAAAAATTATAAGGATGATCCTTAATATTGCTCCTACAAAGGATAGTAATAGCATCCGACACGTTTTTGGACCATAATCAAATGCATGTCATTAGACATTGCCTTAACAGTTGCTTGTTCAACGCTTTCCTTTACAACCGGACGGTAGTTTATCGAAAGGTAATATACGGAGCAAGTATACTGGACGTGTTGCTTTCCTAATACAAGGTTAGCAAGTGGGTGACACAAAACCACAAGTGTTGAGCTAAAATTTTCAAATCTGAAACCCACACAACCCACAAAAATATTTTGCAAACACCGGTGAAGGGTTATTCCGGAAAACGTGTCTAGGGTAAAAGCTAGATTGAATTTTCAAAAGATCAAATATTTTCATAAAGATCCAATTTCCTTACGGATCTAAATTTTCATAGTCATGTGGGACTGTAAACCGCCTTTCAAATGTGCACTTTGCTTTGAAAACCGAAAGTAAATCGGCTATTTGATTGCAAGTGTCGTTGACCTGAACCCGAGGCAACTGTGGATGACACACCCACCTTTAACCATGGTTCTATCGTTACTATCATTGTTTATACCGCCATCTCAAAATCACTAATGTATAAAGTGTGAAGAATAAAGAAGTGATTCGTGTGATGTATTATATTTCAAGTTCTGTATTGCTTGAGGACAAGCAACGTTCAAGTGTGGGGATATTTGATAAGGCTAAAAAGGAACATATATTTCATAGCAATATCCCTCCTAAATAATAGGTTTTCATATGTAATTGTATTATATTTTTATTGTAATTGTTTATATTTAATAAGTGCGAAGACAAAAGGCGTAAACGAAAATTTGAAGACAAAAAGGTCCAAAATGCTCAAATGTACAAGATTCAATCAAAAAGGTTCAAATTATTGATGAAGAACGTCTAAAAATGACAAGAGTACAAGTTGCGGAACGCAAAGTACACGATATAAAATAATACGCGAAGACGTCCGAAAATCCAGAACCGGGACCCGAGCCAAGAAGAAACGCCCGACGCAACGGACCAAAAATATCTAGTCTACTATGCACAAGAATAAAATATAATATATAAATAATTATATTAATTATTTATATATTTATATTTATTTTAAATTATGTCGACGAACAAGAAAACAAAAATGATTGAGCTGGATTCTGGTGGCCATGCGAGTCGCATGGCCAGAAGGCTATTTTCCATGCGAGTCGCATGAGGATCAGAATCAGGCCTGGTCTATAAATTTGCCAGTTTTCGTTCGTTTTTACACACACAAAAATAATAATAATAATACTCCATAAGATAATAAATATATATATATATATATAGTATAGATTAGTGTTATATTAGATTAGTTCGGGTTATGTAAAGGTTATTTTACGGGTTTTTGAAGTCGAAATTCTGTCCGTGTAACACTACGCGATAAATACTCAATGTAAGTTATGTTCTCCTTTTTAAATTAATGTCTCGTAACTAAGTTATTATTATGCTTATTTGTGCCGAAGTAATCATGATGTTGGGCTAATTACTAAAATTGGGTAATTGGACTTTGTACCATAATTGGGGTTTGGATAAAAGAACGACACTTGTGGAAATTAGACTATGGGCTATTAATGGGCTTTATATTTGTTTAACTAAATGATAGTTTGTTAATGTTAATATAAAGATTTACAATTGGGCGTCCCTATAAATTACCATATACACTCGATCGGACACGATGGGCGGGGTATTTATATGTACGAATAATCGTTCATTTAACCGGACACAGGAATGGATTAATAGCCACTAGAATAATTAAAACAGGGGTGAAATTATGTACAAAGGACACTTGGTATAATTGATAACAAAATATTAAAACCTTGGGTTACACTCAGTCGACATCCTGGTGTAATTATTAAACAAAGTATTAAAATCTTGTTACAGTTTAAATCCCCAATTAGTTGGAATATTTAACTTCGGGTATAAGGATAATTTGACGAGGACACTCGCACTTTATATTTATGACTGATGGACTGTTATGGACAAAAACCAGACGGACATATTAAATAATCCAGGACAAAGGACAATTAACCCATGGGCATAAAACTAAAATTAATACGCCGAACATCATGATTATGGAAGTTTAAATAAGCATAATCCCTTTTATTTCATATTTAATTGCACTTTTAATTTTCGCACTTTAATTTCTGTCATTTTAATTATCGTCATTTACTTTACTCTTTAAATTAAGTTTTTAGTTATTTTTAATATTTTGCATTAGCTTTTAATTGTGACTTTAAAATATAAAATCGACAAACCGGTCATTAAACGGTAAAACCCCCCTTTTTATATTTATATTTATATATTGTTATATAAAAATAAAGTGTTTCATAAGCCCGTCTCCCTGTGGAACGAACCGGACTTACTAAAAACTATACTACTTCGCGACTAGGTACACTGCCTATTGTGTTGTAGCAAGGTTTTGGTATATCCATTTTGTAAATATTTAATTAAAACTTGTTAAATTTTGTAGCATTCCGTATTAAAAATATACACTATTTCGTAACCCCGTGCTACCACATCAAAAAGCCTTTTCTTCTTATTAGCGTTTTATAATTATATCTAGGGTAGTACCTACCCGTTAAAGTTCATACTTAATAGCTTAGTACGAAAATCAATTACTACCACCCAAATAATACTTAACCATGGAAAATTATTGCATTTCACACTTCACTATTTTACATATGCTTATCTTACATCAAACATTAAGCAAACCACACTAGTAATATTATACAAAACATTATATAATCCCATGGTTTAAAACAACAGCGCATCATTTAACCCAAAGCGTTTGTGTTCAAAGAAATCGCTTAAAGGTTATCCTGGTTGTCTCCCTGCGTTTTGGCTGAGGAACCGAAGAACTGGATGTCGGGATATAACTAATAGGAATAGCGGGAATAGGTGTGGAAGTATCTGGTGGAGTTGGTGCCACAACATCCTCTCTAGACTCGGGATTTAGATTTTCCATTTCAGTAGCCTTTCGTTTCTTTCCTCGTTCGAACTTGTCTTTCGTAATTTCCTGTATTTCTTCCTCCTCAGGATCACTTTCCGGTTCCTCTTCAATTGATTCATCCGGAACTTGTGAGTCTTCCCCAAAGGTGTCGTTTTCATCATCAGATAGATTAATGACTGGAACACCATCTGAAGAGTCTGGTTCGGAGTCGCTGAATGTGATAATAAGTTCTAAGCCAGACATCTATCACATAACAACTAGCACGTTAATACCACATAATATTTACATATTAATTTTTAACCAACAAGGATAAGCAATAGTTTTCGAAATCACACACGGTCAAAGTCCAGACTCACTAATGCATCCTAACAAACTCGATAAGACACACTAATGCAAATTCTCTGGTTCTCTAAGACCAACGCTCTGATACCACATGTCATAACCCGACCTTAACCATAAGGACGAATACAATAACATATGATTTCATCGCGAGGTATTGACCTCTATATGACACATTTTTCAGAAACTGCATTCGTTTTTACAATACAAACCATAGCTTTTATTACAAATACAAGGTTTAAACAACTTAATAATGATTATCGTTTAGCGATAATCTTAGACTTACAAACTTTACATGTGATAATAACAATACGACCTCCAACATATTTTACATTACAAATCCTCCGATATGCAGTTTTATTTTTGACACAAATATGCATACTCAAGATCTTGCTTAAATTCAACATGTTGCAGCGGAAACTTTTAGTTATCACCTGAGAATAAACATGCTTAAAACGTCAACATAAAGTTGGTGAGATATAGGTTTAATGCCGGCAGCGTTATAAATATAGACCACAAGATTTCATATATAAACGTTTTATTAAAAATATTCTAAGTTGTTGAGCACTTGATAACCATACTTAACATTTAATCAACGTCGCATATTCCCTTTATTATGAAATCTTACTACACCGTACCAAGTGTAGTTACCGAAACAAAGTACTGTGCAACCGTTGAATACTGGTCGTCCAGTCCGGTTGGGGTTGTCAGGCCCGATAAATCTATCAACAGGATTCGCGTTTACAATACCTCATGTAAATAATAGTTACCAAGTTACAGGGAAGTATGCCAGTGGTACAAATCAACGTAGAATATATATTTTTAATCACTTGTGTCCATAACGTAAATCATATAATGCATGTATTCTCATCCCGAAATATTTAGAGTTTAAAAGTGGGACTATATACTCACTTTTTCCTTGAAGGTATTTATCACGACTTGGTCTCCGATAGATATCACAAACCTAACCATATATATAATATATCAACATATTTTCTTTTCAAGTAATCGTTACATATATATATATATATATACTTTTAATACTTTTAATATTTTCTTAGTCCGTAGTTAGCAGTCCGATGTTAGTGGTCCACAATTAGTTGCTTAAATAAAATAAATAAAGACCCCATCGTATTCGTATTGATCAGAATTAATCTCGACCCATGGTACCATGTTGTCAAGTGACGTTTTGCGTACATAAAGTACCGTGTTGTCAAATGACGTGTTGCGTACAATCATGAGGTCTTATGATTAATCTTCTCGTGTTGTTTACGGGTGGTCCTGAAATATATAAAATCAAATCATAAGTAAATATATATAAAATATCATATTAATTAGAAAATATATGATTAATTTAATTTTTCTCCAAATATTTTCGTAGCTAAACTAGCTTCGGATACCCGATCTTGTTTTAGTCGTAGTTTCTTCATTACAACTCCATTTTTGTTGGTTCAACTTGCCACTTCCTTGGATCGAGTCAAATTTTAAGAATATGAACTGATAATACCTTAGTTTCTATTCGAAATCACAGGTTATAGGTCAAACTTTGGTGAAACTTATGAAAGTGATCGTTTTCCATCATAAAAACAACATTTAATGATCATTTTTCTAAAAATACTTACACTTTGAGTTAAACCATGAAATTTTTATGTGGTAACATATTCATAAGAAATATCATTTTTCCAGAATATAAACTTCCAATTCAAAGTTCAAGATAGTTTTTAATTATCCAACCCAAAACAGCCCCCGGTTGCACTCCAACGACGTAGATTCAGTTTTAAGGTGTTCTTTGTAAAATCAAGTTGTATCTTGTTAAGTTAGCATATCATTATGATATATTACAGGTCTTGAAGTGTTTTAAAAGTCAAGTTATAAGGATCTATTTAGTTTTCAAACAAGTTTGAAATCATTCAAACTATGTTCTTGTTGTTAAAATTTTACAACACAAAATAAGATAGCTATATAAATATGAATCGAATAAGGTTATGAACAAGGTTACTACCTCAAGTTACTTGGACAAAGTTGCTGTAAAAGATGAGTAAAATCCTAGAACCAAAAGAGTGGTGGAGTTGGATTGAAAGGTTGGAAGTAAACTTGTTTACTTGAAAGGATTTTTGAAGTGTTCTTGAATGGATTTTCTTATGATGATTAAGGGTTGTTTTTGAAGCTAGATCTTCATGGTTATTTGCTGAGATTGTGAAGAACACTTAAGGTTCCTAAGAGTGTGTTTTTGGTTAGAGAAAATGTGTAGTAAAAATGAAAATGGAATGGAGTATAAATGGTGGTGAAAAGATGTATAAATTTGTAATATTGTGCAAAAGTCTTGTAATATGCCAAATTGATTAATCATGCATGCTAAGATCCAAAATTGGCTGACTCATGGCTGCTAATAAAGAGATTGTGATGTGTATATACCAATAGTAAATACATATAGAAGCTGGGTATGATACGGGTACATATACCCTAGATATACGTATAAAAATCTTGAGAAAACGGAACGAGGATTCAAATATAGCTATCTTTTGTAAATATACTTATATTGTTTTATGTATATAAATCCTTTAAAAGTGATAAAATACATATCTATACGATACATGTATAAGCATTATAAGTTTTAAGTATTTAAGTCGAAGAACGTCACATATAGTTATCGTTTTGAAAACTTAAGTTAGTAGTCTCAAAATATACTTATAACTCATTGTTATTAGTACACAATGAGATGTTAAAACATTCTTAGATCATGTTAAATATATAAAAATACATATATATATACAAACATATAATTATCGTATGTTATATAGTTCGTGATATCATCGGTCAAATTGGACGGTCAAACGTTGTGTAAAACTCTTTTTAAAAAACATAAATCTCAACAATTTAGATTACTTATTATGTTGGTAAGGTTTAATTTATGTAAATATTAATCTCATAGGTATAAAATGATCGGAAAAATCCGGGTCGTTACATTGGTTGAATAACTTATTTTGTAATAATTGAATGTGTGACTATTTGAATTTGTTTTTAGCATCTATTTAAATTGAGTTGATTAATTTTTTTTTGACAGAACTTAAACGGTCAACTACACCATCGACCGTAGAATCGACCGTGTATCAGTCTGACATTTCTTCATCTCTCTCCTTAAAAAATAAATGCACATTGAATCTCTCAAATCTAATTGGATCTGTTTTCAAAGTATCATTCACAAACTACCATACTTGAATATGATCAAAATTCTCAAAAGATTCAATTACTCCAAAAGATATTAAGGGTCCTATTTTTCATTTGCTTAAAGATAATCAATTTAGGGGTACAGAGAAGGAAGATGCTAATGCTCACATTCGGAATTTTAAAGATATTTGTAATCTGTTTAACATTAATAATGTGGAAAATAATATTATTTATCTTCGTCTCTTCCCATGGTCACTAAAAGATGAAGCTAGGGAATGGTTGAACTAGTTACCTGAAGGAGATATTACTAGTTGGGATACGATGGTTGAAAAGTTTCTCATTTGATTCTTTCCGCGTCTAAAACTGTCACCCTTCAAACTGAAATTGCTAATTATCGTCAGAAAACTAATGAGTCTCTTTATTCTGCTTTGGTTCGATTTGGTCAAATGCTTAGAGGTTGTCCACAACATGGTTTGGATAAGTTTAAAAGGTAACTACTTTCTATAAGGGTTGTGATATTGCTACGAGAAGAGAGATTGATACATCTGCTGGAGGGAACATTATGAGTAAAACTGCCGAAGAAGCTGAAACCTTGATTAATAAGTTGGTTGCGCATTCCCATGAATGGCACCAAGACTTAGATATTTCTCGTTCGGTAAAATCTGTTAGTTTTGATTCTGAATATATATGGTTAAAGCTATGAATGTGCAATTAGGTAATTTAGGAAGGCAAATTGAAAAGCTTACTAAGGAGATGCATATGATTAAGGTAAGTTGTGAAAAATGCCAAGGTCCTCATGCTACTAAGAATTATGTTGCTAGTCTTACTATGGAGCAAGTTGAGAATGTTTTGTATGTGAATAAATTCCAAGGAAACCCAAACTACCGTAATAATTATAATGCACCTTATCCTACTAATAATAAAAACCCACCTGTTTCTTACCTGTTAAAGCACCCTTCATTCCCAATTCTTCTAATTCTCAAACAGATAGGAAGTCTAATCTTGAAGAAAGCATCATCACTTTCATCAAAAATCAAAATGAAGCTAATGAATACATAAAAGCTCAACTTTCCCAAGTACAAAATAATCATCAAGCGTTCATTCAAAACTTAGAGCTCAATGTTACTAAGTTATTCAAACTTGTCGAGGGTAAATGTAAAGACCCGTCCTAATCCATAAAAACGAATACAATAACATATGATTACATCGCGAGGTATTTGACCTCTATATGGTACATTTTACAAACATTGCATTCGTTTTAAAAGATAAACTTTCATTACATTGAAAGTTGACAGGCATGCATACCATTTCGTAATATCCATCTATAAATGATCTAATCTATCATTTACTTAATCATAATCTTTACTGAACTCAACGACTTGAATGCAACGTCTTTTGAAATATGCTATGAATGATTCCAAGTAATATCTTTAAAATGAGCTAATGCACAGCGAAAGATTTCTTTCATACCTGAGAATAAACATGCTTTCAAGTGTCAACCAAAAGGTTGGTGAGTTCATTAGTTTATCATAAACATTCATTTCCATCATTTAAATAGACCACAATATTTTCATTTCTCATTAATATACGTCCCATGCATAGAGACAAAAAAATCATTCATATGGATTGAACACCTGCTAATCAACATTCACAAGGTACATATAGAATATCCCCATCATTCCGGGACTCCCTTCGGACATGATAAATTTCGAAGTACTAAAGCATCTGGTACTTTGGATGGGACTTGTTGGGCCCGATAGATCTATCTTTAGGATTCGCGTCAATTAGGGTGTATGTTCCCTAATTCTTAGATTACCAGACTAAAAAGGGGCATATTCTATTTCGATCATTCAACCATATAATGTAGTTTCGATTACTTGTGTCTATTTCGTAAAACATTTATAAAAGCAGCGCATGTATTCTCAGTCCCAAAAATATATATTGCAAAAGCATTTAAAAAGGGAGCAAATGAAACCCACCATACTATATTTCGTAGTAAAAATACATATGACGTCAGTTAACAAGTGTAGGGTTGGCCTTAGATTCACGAACCTATATCAATTATATATATATTAACACATAATATTAATCAACTAAATTTATAACTTTTTTAATGCATTATGATTAATATCCTTATATATAATTATATTAATACTTATAATAGGTTATATTATATATATGATATATAATTTAATTCTTGTTATAATAATAATAATAATAATATATTAGTTAATATATTAAAACATGGTAGTTTGTAATATTATTTTTGTTTAGGTTACATGTAAAAATTATATTTTAAAAAAAAATATTTGTTGGCATAATAATAATAATAATAATAATAATAATAATAATAATAGTAATAATAATAATGATAAAAAATAATAATAACAATGTTAAAATAATAAAAATGATAATAATAATAATTTTTAATAAAAAAAATATAGTTTTAATAAAAATGAAAATTTTAGTATTAATGATAATAATAATAATCATAGTGAATTTACCTTTTCTGTTCCATTAGTTTTCACCACTTCTATACTCAATTCCCAAATTCAAAAGATTGTGAAAATGCATAATCCAGTTCTGATCCTTGTCCTAATCCTGACTATTGCGACAATCATTCTCCTTTTCCAACTTCCACCGGAGGAATCTGTTTTCTCCTACTTCGCCCTTGGGTTATAGTGTTTTTAATTCTCCCGTGCCTTTATGTTGCGATAAACATTGATATACACGGTTTGTAATTTATGTGTTGTTATCGAGCTTTATATTCTGTCTTATATTTCAGAGTTCTTTGCCCTTTTTATTTTCTTCTCGACCTCGAGTAAAGCGAGTAACAGTCCATAATTCGTAAGTATTGAATTTCGAACGAACTACATGTTCTAAACAAGAAAGAACGCAATCGCACGATTTGATTTGTCAAATTACCTGAATCACTAAGAATAGAACTATCAAGAATATACTTTCTTGATATGTTCAGAAGTTAAACAGAATGAAAGAGTTATGTAACATGGCACATGATGACGTTATGATCTATGAATCATCACATCCCATTAGAAACTCAGCATGACTTACTATAATATAATCACATTGATCAAGTGTCATTATATTATACTAACTCATGCTTCAGTTCCCAACACTACTTCAAAAACATTCATACATTAAACTCAAAGGTTTCAGAAATTTTAGAAAATGAAACAGTTTCTTCTATGATGTAATACAGATATCGCAGAGAGATAAATAATATTGGACAAGAATATTTACGAAGATATCTTCAGAAATATTTACTATATTAATAATAAAAGATACGATAATATCTTAGAATTTTAGAATCAAATTGTGATGAAAAAATTCATTCACGCTAATTTAGAGCGATTAAGGAGCAAGGTATTCGCTAAAGATTTCATCAGAAACAGAATCATCTAAATCCTTTATGTACAAATTTAGTCCTTGTAATTTGTTCAGAGTCTCCTTCATGATTTGCTCAATTCATTTTTCAGTTTCAAAATCTTTGAGCTTTTTCAACATTCCGAGTATTGATTCGTAGACTGGTTGCTTTTCAAAATTTCAGAACGAAAAATCATAACTCTAAGAGGTAAATGTTATATGTATACATATAACTGTTGATGTAGAAATGCTGCGAGATTCGAAATACTGATTGCCGATTCTCAGTAATTGGTATGGCAATTATCATTACCAGATGCGGATGAGAATATGATGAGATTTCAATAGATAAATATAGTGATTTGTCGGGGGGATTTAAGCCAAAGAGCAACGAGGTTGCTGCTATGTCTGCTGGTAATAAAATGGAATATAAAAGGTTCCCCGGTAGTAATAAAAGAGCCTGCATATATATCAAGGTTATAATAAGGTTGTTTCGAACAAAAATCAAAGTTGACTTGTTGGAGCTGTGACAAAATTGGCTAATTTGAAAAGGAATTGCAAAGTTATTTTCGGTAATAACAATGCCAAAGGAGCTAGCACAGATACGTGTTAAACGTTTACTCAGGTTCCGAGAGTTTTTCACGTGCATAACTATATGCATAAATCTTCCCTTCCGTAGATGAGGTGCGGTTGGTTCATCCTTTCGATTGAGGTGTTTTCAAGAATCATGAAAGATTTGAACGCAGATTGTAATCATCAAGATACAAATGAGGTTTAAGATGAAATCAAGTGCCAAACTTGAAGAATTGTTTAGTTTCATATGTTATAATCAATATTTTAATTCATTTTAATTGTCCAATGTTATTAGTCCACAGTCGATAGTCCACAGTTAACAGTCCAATAATTCATATATAGTTTAATATATAATATTCGAATTAATTAATACGTATCGAGACCCGTGTACATGTCTCAGACTCGATCACAACTCAAAGTATATATATTATTATAGAATCAACATCAACCCTGTATAGAGAACTCAATCATTATTGCATATAGAGTGTCTATGGTTATTCCAAATAATATATATAGATACGTCGATATGATATGTCAAAACTTTGTATACGTGTCCCGATATTTAAAGTGCGTAAAATAAATAATAGAAATTAAATGACGATAAATAAAATTGCGAGAATTAAAATTGCGATAATTAAATTGTGATAAATAAAATGTAATAAGGAATTAACAGTTAGCTAGGAACAGTTAGCTAGGATTTTGTTAGCGTGGATTCTTAACAAAATTTTCTCATGGTTAATTTGTTTGTTTCTAACAAATTTTATTTTTGTTCAATGTTTTCTTCATTATGCCACTTGTTGGATTCTGATAGATCAAAATCCAAATATGAAATTGAATGAAAATGGTTATTCTGCGGTGAACGGATACGTATATCGGTGGTTGTAAATAGGATAGTAAATGACTGTTGAATTAGATTTGAAAGAATGTACAATGTAACTTATTAATGTGAGATCTAAATATTCCTCGGGTATTACCTACGCGTTAAAATATTTTCATCATTAACAGTTTGTACGAAAGAATTTTCAATTACAATCTTTATCAAAATATATATACATATATATTTTCTTCAGATGTAATCATGGATTTAATGAGTTAATATGATATTAATCTCATTTGGTTTCGGTTGGAACCAGAATGAATAATCTCTAAAACTTTAGAGATTACATAATCGCCGTGAAGAACGAAGATAATAGATGTACAATGATACGTAGAACGATGATTATACTCGAGGATTAGAATGAGATGTTGAGGCGTGTGATGTTGAAACTTGGGTTGTTGGTGGTACTGGTGCTGATGTTGGTGATACTGTTGATGCTGGTGATGTTGCTAAAGCTGGTAAGTTTTGCACCATATTCTCCAAATTGATTACTCGAGTGCGAAGTTCGTTGACTTCTTCTATTAATCCGGAATGATTGTCGGTCGGAACGAGCGGATGAATAAGATCCAAAATTTAAGATAGTATATAATCATGACGAGATACTCTAGAAATAAGAGAGAAAATAGTATCACGAACAGGTTCGCCGGTAAGTACTTCAGGTTCTTCGTCAAGAGGAAAATGTGGTGGATGGAAGGGATCGCCTTCTTCGTGTCTCCATTGATTAAGTTGACTACGAACCCATCAGATGAATTGGGGATGGCTGATTAGTTGATTCATTCTAGTGACGCTGCTTTCGGAGCTTAGGTGAATATCCATGTCGGAATAGCTTTCGGGTTCCGAAGAACTTTAACTAGTGACGAGTTCCATTTCATATGATTGAGTAAAGGATTTTTTTGATAGGAAATGATTTTCGAATATTAGATGATATTCTAATTGCATAGAATACCTATATATAATACAGAAGATCCCGTAGATTACGGAGGAATTTTTTGGAAGCTGTCAGGCAAAGTTTACAGTAACAGATACGCTAAGATATGAATTAACAGATACGCTAAGATATGAATTTTTTCTATACACTATTCATGCAATCAATGCATTAAGATGTGTCTAGACTAGGAATGATAAGCAGGTAATTTCCTAAGGATGATAAGTAGATGATTGTTGACACGAAATGATAAGCAAAACTTTTGACATGCAAACACGGTCGAAGTCCAGACTCACTAATGCATCTAAACAACTATCAGTTAGACACACTAATGCAAGACCTGGTTCGCTAAGACCACCGCTCTGATACCACATGTAAAGACCCATCCTAATCCATAAGAACGAATACAATAACATATGATTACATCGCGAGGTATTTGACCTCTATATGGTACATTTTACAAATATTGCATTCGTTTTAAAAGACAAACTTTCATTACATCGAAAGTTGACAGGCATGCATACCATTTCGTAATATCCATCTATAAATGATCTAATCTATCATTTACTTAATCATAATCTTTACTGAACTCAACGACTTGAATGTAACGTCTTTTCAAATATGCCATGAATGATTCCAAGTAATATCTTTAAAATAAGCTAATGCACAGCGGAAGATTTGTTTCATACCTGAGAATAAACATGCTTTCAAGTATTAACCAAAAGATTGGTGAGTTCATTAGTTTATCATAAACATTCATTTCCATCATTTTAATAGACCACAAGATTTTCATTTCTCATTAATATACGTCCCATGCATAGAGACAAAAAAATCATTCATATGGATTGAACACCTGGTAATCGACATTCACAAGATGCATATAGAATATCCACATCATTTCGGGACTCCCTTCGGACATGATAAATTTCGAAGTACTAAAGCATCCGGTACTTTGGATGGGGTTTGTTGGGCCCGATAGATCTATCTTTAGGATTCGTGTCAATTAGGGTGTCTGTCCCCTAATTCTTAGATTACCAGACTAAAAAGGGGCATATTCGATTTCGATCATTCAACCATATAATGTAGTTTTGATTACTTGTGTCTATTTCGTAAAACATTTATAAAAGCAGCGCATGTATTCTCAGTCCCAAAAATATATATTCCGAAAGCATTTAAAAAGGGAGCAAAAATACATATGACGTCAGTTAACAAGTGTAGGGTTGGCCTTGGATTCACGAACCTATATCAATTATATATATATTAACACATAATATTAATCAACTAAATTTATAACTTTTATAATGCATTATGATTAATATCCTTATATATAATTATATTAATACATATAATAGGTTATATTATATATATGATATATAATTTAATTCTTGTTATAATAATAATAATAATAATAATAATATATTAGTTAATATATTAAAACATGGTAGTTTGTAATATTATTTATGTTTAAGTTACATGTAAAAATTATATTTAAAAAAAAAAATATTTGTTGGCATAATAATAATAATAGTAATAATAATAATGATAAAAAATAATAATAACAATGTTAAAATAATAAAAATGATAATAATAATAATTTTTAATAAAAAAATATAGTTTTAATAAAAATGAAAATTTTAGTATTAATGATAATAATAATAATAATAATAATAATAATAATAATAATAATAATAATAATAATAATAATAATAATAATAATAATAATAATAATAATAATAATAATAATCATAGTAAACGAGTTATATACCTATATATATTTATACTTTTATATTTACAACCTATAACTAACTAGAATCTAACATAAACATATACATATTCATACTTACATCATATTCATTAAATCATAACTTGAAATTTAAAGTATTAATTAATTAAAAAATCTAAAGTTTAGTTAATTACCAAAGAAAGATTAAATGAAGGTGTGTGTTGGGCTTTGGCTTAGTAAGTTGACAAGTTCTTTAAGCCCAAGTTGATAGTCCACCCAAAGATTTAGAGGCCCAAGATGGTAATTGTGACGACCCGGAAATTTCCGACCAAATTTAAACTTAACCTTTATATGTTTCCAACACAATAAGCAGAATTTGTAATGTTGAATCTCAAAAAGTTTGGAACTACATTCATGTAATCAATTACCCTTTGACCATGTTCGATGATTCACGAACAATTATGTGTATATAGATATGTATATATAATATATAATATTAACTGAAAACATTAACAAAGTATTAGATATATGATACTTTACATGAACGTATTTGTTTCGATATATTTATCGACAGAATTAAGAGATAATATCAAATGATTGAATTATAATATACATTATGATATGATTACGGGCCAATGTTATGAGGTCCACTGTGATTTAAGAAATCTATTCTTTTTAACAATATTCAGAAAATGGTAAAGTGATTTATAAGTAAGAACAAATGTGTCAATTAACTGGAACTAGACAAGGGTTAGTGGAAATTCCTGTTTAATTTTCAAGGCATGTTTTATAATATTTTCCTCGTGACCTTGATAAGATAACTATGTTAACCTTCATTTTATTTAATATGAAAGTAAGAACGTGGAGTGTAAATAACTTAGATGTTGGATATCGACAAGTTAAGTAACTCGACATTTTTCATTAAGATGATTTCATACGTTTATTTAACCTTTGGACTTTATCCCATGCTTCACCAACAGACTGTAATTTAAAAACTTGAAACCTATTATGAATATATATAATTCTACTTTTCTAAAATGTTTTATGATATAACGATTTAAATTAATATTAAATATATTTATACGCTTATTATATGTACATAGTTTTATACTTTTACTATACTTTAACTTTACCTTTACTTTACTTTTACTTTACTTTAACTTTAATAATTCATACTTTAATAATTCACTTTAATAATTCACTTTAATAATTCATTTTAATAATTCATACTTTAATAATTCATACTTTAATAATTCATACTTTAATAATTCACTTTAATAATTCATACTTTAATAATTCACTTTAATAATTCAAAAATCTATTATAAATAGAATTCAATAGGTTTCATTATTTCATAGAAACTTAAAAATATATTTCTCTAAACTCTCTCAATCGAATTACATATATATATTTACTTAGTATTATTTCAAGATATTATTAGTATACATAAAATACTACGACGGAGTTATATTCAGACGATTTCAAAATAAGTTTTCAAACGGGATAGAGCTAAGGAAATTATGGTTTATAGCTATGGAGGTTATGGGTATTGTTCGAGGGTATTGCTCGTGAGGTCAACCTAACGTTTATCATTTTCGTTGCGTCTACGTACTTTTCTGCAATATTGAATCACAATATTGATACGTGAGCATTCATATCTTATCTTTTATATATTAATAGTGTATCCCTGACTAGTGCTCGAGTATATATGATTATGCATGTTTGTATGCTTCGTTTTGTCGTTAAATAGTTTATGATAAATCACGAATTTGATACATATGCTACTGAGATAAGGTATATGATATGCATGTCGTTGAAAAGCTAAAGAAAAATTAATAACTTTTCATTTAGAAATCGTGTGGTTTCGATGAACGGATTAAAAGATATGGTCAACTGAATTATCATTAATTTTAATATTATTATTAAAACGATTATTATAATTGTTATCAGTTGATGTTATTACTAAAATTATCTTTATTACTAAAAATTAATATTTTTATTGAAACTATCATTTTATTATTTTTATCATTATTATTATTATCAATATTATTTTATCAAATAAATATGCGTACAAAGATATTTTTACCACACGTAATGTAATTACTTTAATAATACATACCACTATATTTTTATGATATTAAATGAATTTTATAAATTTTATTACTTGAGATATATAAAAGTATATTTTTATCATATATGAATTTTAATATAAATTTTTATTTATTAATAAATGACTTGTATTATATAGTATAATAAGATCTGATAAATATATTTAAATATATAAAACGACTATATATAAGTTATATAATAAACATGTATAGATTTTGGAAGTCATTTTGGGTCAAGTTGACTTTTGTTGACTTTTGCATGTCGGTCTCGAGCATTAGGATTGTGATACACTATGACTTGACCTAAATTGTTAGACAGATATTGACCAACATATAAATATATATACTTAATATAGGTTCGGTAATCCGAGACAAACCCTGCACTTGTTCAGTGCCGTCATATACATAATTGCTACGAAATACAGTATTGTGAGTTTCATTACTCCCTTTTTATATATATTTTTGGGCTGAGAATACATGCACTGTTTTATAACTGTTTTACGAAATGGACACAAGTACTAAAAACATATTCTACATTGAGTTGTACCACTTTGCATATTTTTCCCTAATAGCTTGGTAAATACCATTTACATGCGGTATTGTAAACGCGAATCCTGTAGATAGATCTATCGGGCCTGACAACCCCAACCGGACTGGACGACCAGTATTCAACGGTTGCACAGTACTTCGTTTCAGTGACTACACTTGGTACATTGTAGTGAGATTTCATAATAAAGGGAATATGCGACGTTGATTAAATGTTAAGTATGGTTACCAAGTGCTCAACCACTTAGAATATTTTTATTAAAATGTTTATGTATATGAAATCTTGTGGTCTATTACTATTACGGAAATGATTGATTATGATAAACTAATGAACTCACCAACCTTTTGGTTGACACTTTAAAGCATGTTTATTCTCAGGTATTAAAAAAATCTTCCGTTGTGCATTAGCTCATTTTAAGGATATTACTTGGAGTCATTCATGACATACTTTAAAAGACGTTGCATTCGAGTCGTTGAGTTCATCAAGATTAATATTAAGTCAATTATAGTTGGATGTAATATGAAATGGTATGCATGCCGTCAATTTTTGATGTAAAGAAAGTTTGTCTTTTAAAAACGAATGCAATGTTTGTAAAACGTATCATATAGAGGTCAAATACCTCGCGATGTAATCAACTATTGTGAATCGTTTATAATGTATATGAACGGGTCCTTTCAGTAATCTGTCAACAAGTCCAATTAGTACCAAACAACAAACGGTTTTTTGGTTCTCCCTTATCTTTTTCCTTCGAGCAACATCAGTAACAGGGACAATTTGCAGCTGTTTTTCATGGGTTTTGAGTGATGATTTACTTCCGCAACAAAACCCGAATAATAATAAATGAACAGCAGCTTTGTAGTTTTCGATGGGTTGTTTTGAACCGTGTGAACAGCTGTAATTGGAAAGAATAATAGCAAGAATTGCAGGTAGTTATTGGAGGGTTTGTGTTGGGTTTTTACTATCGAATAGAAATAGATATAGAAACTAGCGAGTAGCAGTAAATATGATTGAGTTTATGTTTCATCATCTATCATTATGGACTCATCTTCATCATCATGTAACTTCATCATCATCATAACCGTAACCATTATCATCATCCTTTTCATCAGAGAACCATCATTAGCCCGTCAATCTGGCCCAACAAGTGGGAATTGGGTTTCAGCAGAAAATAAACAAGAAAACTGGCCCAGGTTCATGGCAGCCCAATACAGCTCGTTTATAGCTTAACAATTCAAAGTGTATGTCGATACAATACTGAGGGTGTACGGTGTGTTTTAGAATCTAAAAGAAAGAACAAAACGTTCCCTAACCTGAACCCTCCAATGATTATTTTAATCATGCAGCAACTATCCATCAATTAATGATTCATTTTCTTTTTAATCAAGTGAAGTTATTCTTTTTCTTTTACAGCTCATCATTCCACCATCAACTTTCATTATCAACCAACATATAATTCGTGGATTTAGGGAGTAAGTAAGAGCAACAACAAATAAGCAGTTGTGGTCTTATGGTTCACTCAAAACCTCATTATTTTCTTTTGCAGGTTATTGTTAGAAACAGAAAAAAAAATAGAACCAAGAATCATGAGTATAGCAGCAATAATGAACAGCAACGAGTAATAGGAGAAATGCAGTAATATTGTTCTTGTGTCAATCAGAAGTATTCAGAATCAACTAGCGGTTGTTTGCAGGGATATGGTGGTTGTTTTGGTTCGTCTAAACAGGAAATTTGGGCAGCAGCAGTAGCTGTAATCGTAAGCCAAGAATTGAAGAAAAATATAGAGAGAGAGTAAGAGAGATAGAATGTACTAATCTGTGGTGATGATAATAAGATGACGATTGATTTTCGATGAAGATGGTCGATGTGGAGTTCTCGTTTGTGTAGCAAACTTAAGAGGAAACGAGTAAGTAAGCTTGTATATTGAGGGTGTTGATGGTGGATTGGGGATGGCGTTTTAATGATGATAGTGATGAAGATTTATGAAACAAATGGAGAAGGGAGTATGCGTTGTTTGGTGTTTGTTTTTAATGAAAATGAGAAGGGAAAAAAAAATACTAACAGTGGTTCATATGGTTTAACGAATTTTGATTGTTTATTTCTCATGGGGTTTTGAGTAATAGTCGTAGGTGAAGGTGGTCGTTTTTTTTCAAGATGATTGAATGGGTAGTAGTATTCGATGGTGTTGTTCATTGGTTTCATCGTGTAGCAGCTAATCAACTGTATATTGGTGTCGACTTGGCACCAGATGCAGAAACGAATTAGAATAGCAGCCGTGGCTATAAGTGGTGGTTGTTAAGGTGGTGTTTCTTGGAGAAGAAAGAGAGATAGGGTGGTGATTTGGTTGATTGAGTATATGTCTGTTATCTATATATAAACATATTAGTTAGATCACATATTAGTTAGATTAGGATAGGATTAAAAAGGACAACAGTGGTTAGTAATCAATTCACGGGAGTGATAACTATTTATCTTGCCGATATTTAATAATAATAATGTAATAATATACAAAGATCTTTTAGGCCCAAAGTTTATAGAATGGAGTCAACTTTATGGTTATATAAGAAATTGGGTATTAATAAACACGTACATCTTTGGTCGCTTTTTCATGTCTACAAGGGCCTTAAATTTATAGATTATATTTAGTTATATACACATAGGTGTGGGATGCCAATAAATACCACTTTCCACAATCATCATTGTATGTCCCTATATTATTGTTGGTATACAATTACTTCCATTCATCCAAGGAGTAACTGGCACTTTTGTTAGTGTTTAAAATCATAATCCCTTGTTGGAACAAGGAATAATATATCAAAAGACGTATTCATGCTAAACATTCCAAAGATATCGTTTAAATAAATGTTGGACAAACCCTTTCAAACTATTATTCATATTACTTGAACAAACTTCTAATATGTTACAATATATTAATATTAATTATTTTGAAACGATGTTTACAATTAGTAATGAGTACTCTTAAATTCACGAAGGCTTATACTTTGTACTTCGAACGAATACATTTTTAATAAGCCTATAATTTATAGAGCTCATTTTCGTATCACCGTTTATTTTAAAATTACATAAATTTGAATTTAACTTGCTTAATATTCATCGAAACATCAAACGAGTATTACAATCATTTAATATTTATTTTTAATATACCTTAATTTTATATAGAGATATATTTTAAATAATAATTATTATAATATCTTATTTTTATTTTACTAATTTTTAATAACAACAACATATAATATTTCAAATTATATTTCGAATTATTATTTATATATACATACACACATATATATTTACAATTAATTGTTCGTGAATCGTCGAGAGCAGTCGAAGGTCAATCGAATATATGAAACAGTTCAAACTTTTTGAGACTCAACATTACAGACTTTTCTTATCGTGTCGATTTCATATTAAGATTAAGTTTAAATTTGGTCGGAAATTTCCGGGTCGTCACAAGTTCCTATTGAATCTGAAGTTTCTAAGGAAGTTCGTTTTAAAAAGGTAAATGCGGTTACTTTTATTAATATAGATGATAGTGATGACAGTGATGGTTCTGATGATTCTGAATATGATTTTGATAAGGGACCTAGAGAGAATGATCCCGAGTATAATAGATTTTGGGAAACTGTTAAGGGAATATCTGAAAGAGAGGATCTTGGAAGAAAGGAAATCCGTGAATATGTAGCTTCTAGAGGAGCAGATATAATATGGGAATATAAGTTGACTGAGGAAGAATTGTCTAAAGAGATAGAAGAAATGAATGGTGGATATACATATTCGAATGAAGAATATGATGCTACTAAGTTCAAATCCATTAAGGAAGAGGACGCTGATTTAGATGAATATGTGGACAAAGTAGTTGAAGAAACAACTCGCAAGATAGAAAAGTATAATGATGAAACCGAAGAAGTTACAAAGTTTGTTGAATCGTTGAAAGAAAATAAGCATTGAGTATACATTCCTCCCCGTAATGAAAGTCAAGATGATAAATTGGTTAAGGAAAAGAAATTTGTTAGTAAAGCACCATTAAAGTCAATAGAAATTTTGATTTTTGACTTCCCGATAATTCTTGCTAATTCAGGAGAATTTCATATCCCTTGTGAAATTAATGGTTCCACATCTGTTTGTGCGTTAGCTGGCAGTGGGTCTAGTGTGAATATTATGCCTTTTAGTATGTTTGAGCGATTGAAGTTAAGCGCGCTAGAACCTATTGATGGGATTGTCTGATATGGTAACCAAAGTTCAAGTCGTCCGAGGGGTATTGTGAAAAATGTTAAGGTTAAAATAAGGTCAACTAAATTTCTTATTCATTTCCTTGTTATGGACATGGTGGAAAATAAAATCACACCTATTCTTTTAGGAACACCATTTCTGTCCATATCCAAAGCCATCATCAATTATGTCAGTAATACTATTATTATTCATCAAGGAAACAATAGTGAAAACCTACCTATAACTGCAAAATCAAGTTTGAAAAGGAAGTTAAATGAGTATGAAAAGAGTAAGTGTGAAGAGAATAAGCCTAAGGAGTAATTCCGTAAGAAGAAAAGAGACGCGCAAACGACTGTATAATCAAAACTACCTATCCCTTTATATATGTTTATTAGGACTATATTATGTCTAAGTGTTTTATTGTTTAATTGCTTTAAATATGAATGTAAGAGCAATATAGCTCCTAAGTGTTTACATGATTTATTGATGAAGAGTTATTAATAAAATATTATATTCGTATTATGTTTTTTGTTATTTAATATTTTGTCAAGTTACTTATTCAATTCAAAGGAAGTCCGCAAAAGTGCTCACAAATCGTTCTATGATCCAACAAATTGAGTAACATCACTCTTTCCCTTATTTTTAATTATGTCCTTTATTTATTTATTTCATTCTTTGTAATAATTGCAATGAGGACATTGCATAATCTAAGTGTGGGGAAGGAAGTGATTACTCACTTAAAAGATTATAAAAAATACTATTTTCCCGAAAAAGTTGAAAAATGGGTACAATTTTAAATTTTTCAAAAATATAAATTCTTAGTCAAACTTATGTCTTTTTACTAACTTAATCTTAAAGCTAATAATAGAACTACTCTCCATTTCGAGATCGGATTACTTGTTTAAGATAAGAAGTTAAAATCCAAAAATTGTGAAACAAGTGCAAACTTATAGCCACTACCATATGGCATAAGAAGCATGGACCACTGAGGCAGCAAAAGTGTCCCAAATAAGGGCCAATTTAAATTTATTTGCCAAATGTAAAGCCAAAAGCTAAGCATAAAAGCAAAAGAAATGAAAAAGAAAAAGAGCCCAATGAAGGCCAACCAAAGAAAAGAGTTCCAATGAGAACCATACACTTCTTAAAGTTAGAAAACAAAAGAGTCCAATGATGACCAAACTGTATAAATTTGATTTAATAACCATTAGGACTACTTGTAATCCTTGATCTGGTTCACACTAGTTCTTGCGAATAATAAATACTAACTTCGAATTAAGACATACTTTTGACTTTGAAATTTTACTTTAAATACCCATGATATAATTTATAAGGTTTACTTGAGGACAAGTAAAGGTTTAATTGTGGAGAATTTGATAAATCCTAAATTATATAGTTTTTTTGGTAACATTTTGAGGAGTTATCTTTGTATTTTTGAGTCATTTTGATGCTAAAACACACTAAAATGGGTAAAAATGGAAAAAAGATATTTCTAATTATTATGTCCAAGTTATGTATTAAACAGGATCAAAAATAAAGAAAATTGCAAAGTGGCTAGATGAAGCCGCCGACATGGTGATAATGAAGCCGCCGGCTTTGGTGTTGAAAGTACCAGAATGTTCCAGAATCGATAAAAATTGAAAGAACTTGTTGATCAAGAAAAAGGCAAGGAAGCCGCCAGCTTCCCAATGAAGCCGCCGGCCTAGTTGACACGGCTTCTCAACTTATCGACTAAGTTCAAGTAAAAATGGAAACAAAATCAAGATAAAATCAGAAAGATTCGGCGAATCAAGTGAAGCCGCCGGCTTGGCATGAAGCCGCCGGCTTTAGTATGACGGTTACAAGATCTGGCTTGCGGATTAAGTTTAACTTGCACGAGGAGTCACCAACTCAGGGGAAGCCGCCGGTTTCCCATTGAAGCCACCGGCTTGGCCACCGCCCCAGAAATCTATAAATTAAGGCCTCTAGTCTTAGTTTTCAAAAGTTCAGAAGTAGATAGTTTTTCCAGTTTTTGTTAGGTCGTTTTCTAGGGGTTTTCTCTAAACCCTTAGGTTAAATTTACTTTTTGTAATCAAGATTCAAGATTTAATACAAGTCTTTTTACATCTACCTTCTTTTTGAGGTATGATTCTATCCTTATTTTATTGTTTTGTCTATTTTATTTACTGCATTCATTTCTGTTCATCTGTTACTATGAACTTAACGTTCATAGTGATTATGTGGACAAAAGATAAACTTCATCTGAGATTCATATGAAGCCGTTGGCTTCACCCTCAAGCCGCCGGCTTGGAGTGAAGGAAGCCGCCGACTTCATGCTTTATTCTGTGCAATTTCTGGTTCTTTTCTAGATCTGTATGGTTGAGTTTCTGTAATGATATTTGAATTATTTCGAATCTGTTTTGTTTGATTGCACTTGTTTGCCATGCTTAATGATTAAATAACATGATTTTAGGGTTGATTAGTCCTTGATCCGATTATCTATTATTCGATTCATGCTACTTGTTTAGATCTAGTCCATCAAACTTGTTAAATTGAATTGCATGTGTTGGTCCATTGATTACAACAGGAGTATTGTAGAGGGGGGTGAATACAATTTCTTTTAATTAACTAACCAATTAAAACACAGTTTAGTATTCAAGCATGTAATTTAAATAGAGTCAAAGGTAATTTTTCAACTGCTATTCTTTATTGATTAAATCATAAAGAATTACAACTATCCTTGGCGGAATGATAGTTGGTTGATACATATTTACCTAAGTATAGCTATGAGGATAAACTTACAGCTATTACACGTTTTGGACTCTAAATAAATAAACCCACACCACTAGTTGTTACAATAGTGGATACAACAATTTATAGTAGTCCTATTAACCGTGTAATGGTTCCATTGTCCACTGGTACATAGGATGTATGTACTTGTGGGGACAACTGCATCAGAGAGCGTGCTCTCCTCTTTCCTCTTTGGTAGCTATTTGCAGGAACACCCCAATTTGGTTTGGCACCACTATTCGTTTAAACAAATAGAATGTTGTTTTCCCTAGGCATTGACAAAGTATAGCACATGTATGCACATGCGTTAAACTTCTGCATTCCCACGTGGTCTTGTAAGGTCACTTGTCAGCTGCCGACGCGTGTCCTTTCCTGTTCAACCTTGTCTTTGACTTCTGTTGAATAGTACAATTAATGTAGACCACTTAGGAAACCACCATGCTTGTAATGGAGCATAGCTGTCTTGTGTTGTATGCTGCTTACCAGGTTTACTAGTTCTTCTTATGCTGAGTCACTTGAGATTCTTGAATTGCTGAGTACTCATCCTGTGCTGATTTGAATAATACACTCTACCTTGTGCTGGTAGACTAGGCAGCATACTGAACACTTGACATATCAATATTTGCTGTCTATACATAAACAAACTTGTGCGGGCTGCACATAACATTTTAGTACAAATAAATTACAGTTTTGTCATAATTAAATCCTTAATTATTTTGGGGACTCAACAATCTCCCCCTATTTGATGATGACAAAACTTATGACATTTAGAGAAAACACTAAAGCCAGTACTGAGGGACCTAATGAAAAATAGACAGTAAATTTGTCCCTTTTAAGTTTGTTTTTGGGATCTTTTGCTGAGTTATCTATATCTTATAACTTGATATGATTTTGAAGATTAAATCATTTCATCTTCATTACGACAGAGTATATACAGTAATTACAAAACATCATAATGAAAAATGAAGTAAAAAAGATACAATTTGAGCACTAGAAGGCTATCTATCTCTATCTCTATCCTTTTCTAGTTCATCACCAGATAGCTCTTCTTCTTTCACTTTCAAGGCAGCCCAGGCTTCAGGAAACAAGTAAGGCAGCTCAGCAGGGTCATAAACTGGAACATGAGGAGGTAGAATGATGGGATCTCTTCTGTGTGGGCCTTCACCAGTAGATTTCTTTCTTTTAGGCTTTTGAGAAAGAACTTCTTCTACGTTTACTACTGGTGCATTCCCAAATTTTGTTGCTTTGTTGAAGAGCTCTTGGAGTTCTGGCTTCAATGTCTTTTTAATACCATTTTCAGCCTTACCAATGAAGTACTCCAATATCTCCATCCATTCAATGAATTCAAAGGTTCTCAAATCGGTGTAGTCTACCCTTTCTTGAATGTTATCTTCCCTGCTGATACTGAAAGCTCTTTTTGTGCCTCTGTGCACTTTGATGATCTTACTGAGATTTGATCTCCTGGTCAGTACATCACCATACTTGCTCCTATAATAGTGATTAGATCGCTCAATTGTTCGTTCAGTTTCTATAGGAGCAGTAGCAGGTGCTTTCTCAGCAGCTTCCAGTTCATCAAGAGCTTTATCTTGTTCCTTAACAATAGCTTTGGCTAGCTTGAGGGACTCAGCTTCTTGCTTTCTATCAGCAGCCAATTTAGCTTCTACTTCCTGAAGCCTTACCCTTTCAGCATATTCAGCATCAGCATCCTCCCTTCTTTGCCTTTCAACTTCTAAGCCCAAAAGATAATCATCATCATTAATATTCAGGGACTTTGCTGTTTCAATCATTTTCCTTCCCTCATCAGTTCTAAGGGCATCATGATACTTCCTTAGATCCATACCCAGTTTCCGAGCCTCATGAAATTGAGCTTTCTCTTCATCAGTATGTAGCCTTTGACCACTTTTATTTAGATACACGCCAATTTCAATTCCATAAGTTAAGGCAGTGATGTAGAATGGCTGATCAAGAGGATGATGCAGCAATCTAACTTGGCGTATCCTTTCAGAAATAGCTGCTTATCTTTGTTCAAGCAATTCAGGTATAGTGATCTCCATCCTGTAAGCCTCTCTTTCATCTGGATTCATCCTTAATTAATATGGCTCACCGCGGGCAACTGAATCATCTTCCCAAGTTGTGTGTTTATCATGTGGTTTTGGGAAAGATGGAGGATACATGATTGATTCTGATATGCCTGAAGAACTCACTGAAAACTGATTAATACATTCATCCTGTGTTCTATTAAAATAAGTAAGAGTCGGGGGAGAGTTAGATGATTGAACAAATAAGTGATCTCCTCTACCCCAGACTGTGAAGCCAGCAGGATCAACAGTATCATCATCTTGTTTAGCACCCAGCTCAGCTGCCTTGGCTGGGTCTTCAACACTTGTTTCACCCAGCAGCACACTACTGGCTGGGTCTTCTATCACAGCACTTCTTACTCTGTCTTCAGTACCATCTGACTGATTAGTATCAGCTGGAGGCAGATAGGGAACAATAGCAAGATGCTCCCTCTTAACGTCATCAACATCAAGGTCTGTTATTTCTGCTGGCTGTTGTTGTGTAGCTGGCTGAGCAAAATATGCTGGTCGAGAAGATGAGCTACTTTATAACATTGCATCTATCCATTTCATAAATACGTCAGCTCTTACTCCTCCTGACCCAGTAGATTGCAGATAATCTTTCATTTCTTCAGGAGTCATTTGTTTGATCCTGTCTGCTCGCTCAGCATACAGCTTTGCCCTTTTCTTGTCATACTTAACCATGAACTTAGCATTTCTTTTACGAGCATCTCTTTTGTACTTTTTAATGCTGATTAGTTCATCATTAATATCAAACTTGTCTGGGTCTAGGCTTCTTCTATGTTCAATTCTATGTTTTTTACGAGCAACATAAGCCTCCCATTTGGCATTAAAGGCATCATTTAAATCTTGCTGTCTCTTTTGATGTCTCTCCAGTTTTCTTTTCATTTTCCTTTCAATCGTCTGAGAGACAACAAAAGATTCAGCCACAGCCAACTCAGAAACATCACTGGGCTTACTGCCAGAACCAATATCATCCACTGATTTGGCAGACACACTAGGTTGAGATTCACCAGCTACTTGTACACCTGCTTCAGTATGAGCTTTGCTGGGCTTAGTGCCAGCACCTTGACCAGTACCAGTACCATCATCACCACCATCTTTCCTTTGCTTTTTAGGAGCCTTTTCATACTCATACTCCCCCTCAGATTGTTTTCTCTTTTTGGACTTCTTTTTAGACTTCTTCTCCCCCTTTTTGTCATCAGTAGGAGCAGAAGGGTGATCAGGAGAAACATGTGCATCAAGGTCACTATCTGACACAGGAACTTAAAATGCAAAGTTGTTCCAGTCAACATCAGCAGGAGAAAGATGGGCACCAGGATCTACACCATATTGTCGGAGACACAGATTTGAAGATCTAACTTCATTTCTTGCAACACCCATGGCCATTTGATTAACAGTGGCCCTAACATCTGCTTGTAGGACAGCCATTTGTTGCATAGTCTCTACCAATTGAAAATAAGAAGAGATAGGAACAATATTAGCCATTTGCTGTTCCTGCAAATCCAACCTCTCTGTCAATACCCGATTCTCTTCATTAAGAAAAAGATTCCTTCGATTAGCAGCATCAAGATCAGTTTGAAGACGGACAATATGATCAGCATATTCATTATGAGAGATAATTCGCCTTTTGAGATCTCCTCTTCTTCAAATTGTTTGACAATAGCTTCCACCACTATATCAGCAAAAGCACATACTTGTTTGAGCTGGTTTTCAATGGTAGAAGTGGTAACCTCCCTAGCTCTGCGTATGGCTTCAGTCATTCTATCAAAAATAGCAGAGTGAATGGTGCTTTGTAGATCTGGTGTAACTTCGGCTAACGTCTTATAGACAGCCAGAGTGGAGATGGCAGCCACCTCATCAGCATTAAAACTGCTGGTTGAGGGGCGATCACTAGCAGCTAACATAGAAGTACCTCCGTGGGGTGGTGGAGGTGGAAGGTCAAATTCTGACTCGTCACCATGATCACCATCATTTTTACCTTCACCCGAAGGTTTAGAACCACTGGTATTCTTGTCAGCATCATTATCAGCATCATCAGTTAGATCCACTGGTTTGTCTTTGGAACCAGTCACATTATCATGAGTGACTGGTCTGCCCTTACCAGTACCTTTATCAGCATCACCATCAGATGAAGAAGATGATGAGGAAGAAGCTGATGAATTAGAAGGTACTGGCGAATCAGGGACATTTTGCATAACACATTTACCAGTAGCGGGATCTATGATGAACTTGAGAGGCCTCCATGTACCAGGCCATGGAGAAGCAGCTGGAGCCATACCAAAGTAGTGATAGTATGGCTACTCGTTAACTTGTTGTAGCATGGCCAACCTCTCATATATCGCTTCTCTTGCTGGTCGATCCAGCTGAGATAATAGCTCAGTCAGCTCCTCTTCTGGTAATTTGTTGGCTGAGACTATAGCACTTTGGGGATCAATAGTCAGCTGATCCACCAGCAAGGCAACTATGGGAGTAATGGATGCTCCTCTATAGATGAACTTAGGTACAACTTCATCTGGATCTGGTACCTGGCACACATATGGTTTCTTCTTAGCAGAAGTAGTAGCCTGAGAAGAATCAGTGGTGGCAGTAGTAGAGGTACCAGCATCCATAGTGGGTTCCGTAAAACCAGTGACATGTGCAAAATAGGCAGCATTTGCTGCGATAAGCTCATCAGTAAGCACCACATCATCTTGGTCACTACCTGTGATAATCTCCTCAATAGAAGCAGTTGGAGAAGTAACAGTGGTAGTGCCAGAAATATCAACATCAAGAACCTCCTTAACAATATTACCAATAACCTTTTTAAGTACAGGAGGAGGTTCCATTATCATCTCCTCAACCACTACAGAATCAGTTGTTGAAGCAGCAATACCAGAGACAGTAGGAGAAGTAGCAGAAATATCAGCAGTAGCTAACTACTCATTAACAGTAAGAACAGTGGAACCATCAACCATATTGTCTCCAGTAGAGCCAGCAGCAGTAGAAGCAACAGTACGAGTATCAGTACCACCAGTAGACGAATCAGTAGCACCAACACCAGTAGCAGAAACAGAGAGCTCATTAGTAGAAATAATAACATCTTTTCTTGCTCCCCCTCTGCCTGTTCATCTACCCTGCTAAGAACAGAAACAAAAGAACGTTTTATGTTAACAACTGTATAACCAAATAAATTTGACTTAAAAATTGCATTTGTTGTTGGTCTCTGTGGACAGACTGGTGATTTAGTCAGCCCTTCGATTGAGATAGAGTTAGGTTTCTGTAAGTGCAGCTGTGACTCTGCTGACTCATTGGCAACACATGTTGACCCAGATAGTGTAAGAGTTCTGGCTGGTAATGATGTAGGAGTGAGACTCTTAGCATGATCCAAGTAACATTTAGGATGTGAAGTGGCCTGAGCTAATTCAACACGATGAGGAACCAGCTCAAGACTGCTTTGAGGATCAGTTATGTTCTCTGCTGGTTGTACTGTAGTAGAGTATATTGCATGATGTTCATTTTAGAAAAATGTGAAAGTGCCTGGTTAGAAGAGTATGGGTTGCTACTCTTCTTAACACTAGTTTTAAAACCAGTCAGCTTTGGAGTAAAGGTTGTGCCTTTAACTCCACTTTCATTTTGCAAGTCAGCAGTTAAAATTTTTTTAATTAAGTTAGAGATTTATGCTGTTTGGTCTAGAGATGCACCAGGTTCCATAACAGCTTTCTTTTCAGAAGCAGCAGTTGAGACTGGGGCAATCCCTCCTGTGGTTTGTTTGAAGCCAGCTTTAGCTCGTTTGGATTTGCCTGTTACCAAGAAATAGTTAAGCAATGGATTCCAATACTAGAAGTGGGTAGTCAGTATATAAGACTAGGGTTGTTCTTTATGATCAGAGAGCACTAGATTCTAATACAACTACTGCTTTACCAGTATGTGAGACGGTGGTTGTACTAGTTGAGGTAGCTGGCTTCTTCCTTTTCACAGCTGGCTTTCACTGAGGTCCCTCCCCTCAGCTAGTACAACACCAGAGGCAGTCGTTTGGATACCTCTACCTTGAGCAGCGAGATACTCAAGCATTGCTGGCATCAAAGCAGCATATGGAGCAGTAGGTTTATCCTTTGGCATCCCCCCTTGATTTAGAGGTAGGTCAAATGATTCATCAGCGAACTGATGGTAAGCTTCACCCAGCTCATTTTTAAAAATAAGGCTCAAAAACCTTGGAAAGGGGATTAGATATGTTCGTTTGGGTGCAAGCACCATTTCCCTTAGCCTCAAATAGATTTCACCGTCGTAATCAATATTACGGTTAAACAGCATGTCGTGACCAATCTTCAGCTCAAAATCTGAGCACTGATCAAAACTTCCAGACTTTTGGCTGATACACTGGGTCAGCAGCCCAAAAAAGTAATACCACAGTGGTGGCATGTTCTTCCTTAGCGGCGTATGAGCAATTGGACCAGCATATCCGATTGTCTCCAGCACTTCCCTCCTGAAGTCATCGCTCGTCGATGAATTAACAAATGGAACACCGGGTAGTTGAAGGGCGCAGCGGATGGCATCAACAGTGATCGAGCAGTTTAGAGTTTCAGTCACCATGCCATGAATACAAGGAGCATTCTGTTGAGTGGTGGCCATGGTGGCAGTATACTAGAACCTCGCTAAACATGCCGGATAGAGGTGAGAAGGAACTCCGGTGATGGATCTGGCCAAGGGACATCGCCTGATGTAGTTGATCAAAGCCTCATAGCCAATGTTGGCTTTAGACTTGGGAATAGAAAGAGAGCGTGTGCTGTATTGCCTCTGGAAAGGCGAATTAGTGCATGGTCTGGTGCATTAGCAGCCCTGATCAGGTTGGGGTGAAGTTTGAACAATGGTGCCTGTTCAACCTGTTCCTCTATGATTAGAGGAGGGTGTTGTTCCGGTTGTTGTTGCTGTTGTTGTTCCTCTGGCTGATTCTCAGTAGGTGGTGATTGGTGTTGTTGTTCTGCCATTGATGAAATGTTGAAGATGAATGTATGAAATATTTGAAGATTTGGAATTTTTATAGAGAGGAGTGTGTATTTGAAAGGTAAATCAAAGAGTTAATAACCGGAGGTTATTATGTGGAATTGATCGCCTTATTTAACCTTTCGGATTGGTGGAAAAAGTGCAGGAGAGAGAAAATGGCAACTATCATCTGCAGGCGCGTGGGCAGATGTGACAGACTAGCACGTTTTTGAGGGGACACAGACTGTTGACATGATGTTTAATCGGCTTGAACACTCATACCTCCCATTAAGCATTAAATGCAGCAGTTTTCAATTAAATTTAAAGTTAAAAACCATAAGAAAATTTTTGTATTAAATACAAAAATTCTTAGTGACATTTAATATGTAATGAATTTAATTTTAAATCATTGGGAGTAAATGAGTTTCAGATTTAAGGTATCATTTAAGTATTGTGAGCTATTTATTATTTCGTTTTGAACATTGAATAACCATGATATAAAAGACCTTGTTGTGCTGACTGTTTGACTTGTAGGCAGTAAGTGAAAGAATTTGTGACTTACTGGTTTGCCCTACATGTTGTAGAGCCAGCACACCAACAAAGTTGCCTTTTATTTTAAAGTTCAAGCATACCCAGCTCAGAGATGAGATAGTTAAAACGTTTCTCATCTAAGGGTTTTGTGAAGAGATCTGCTAACTACTGGTCTGTTGAAATAAAATGCAGCTCCACATCTCCTTTTTGAACATGATCCCTTATGAAATGATATCGAACGTCAATGTGCTTAGTTCTTGAATGCATCACAGGATTGTTAGTAACAGCAATAGCACTTGTGTTGTCACAGTAGATTGGAGTTTTTGTAACATGAACACCATAGTCATTCAGCTAGCTTTGCATCTATAGTACTTGAGCAGTACAACTACCAGCAGAAAAATATTCTGTCTCAGTAGTAGATGTGGACACAGTATTTTGCTTTTTGCTCGTCCAGCTGAGTAGCCTACCACCCAGTAACTGGCAACCACCAGTAGTACTTTTCCTGTCTATTTTACACCCTGTAAAGTCAGCATCTGAATACCCAATTAGCTCAAAATCTTGATCTTTGGGATACCAAAGACCACGTTTAGCAGAACCTTTCAGATACCTAAATATCTTTTTACTGCTAGCAAGTCTGACTCTTTAGGATCAGCTTGATATCTGGCACAGAGACAGCTGGCAAACATAATATCTGGTCTGCTGACTGTAAGATAAAGTAGGGATCTAATCATACCTCTATATTCAGTGATATTGACTGGTTCACCATTGAAATCAGCATATATTTTTATAGATGCTGCCATTGGGGTCCCTATATCTTTTAAACAGGTCAGACCAAATTTCTTTAACATATCTTTGATATATTTATCTTGACTTATAAAAATTCCATTATCAAGTTGTTTAATTTGTAATCCTAAAAAGTATTGCAAATCTCTTTGTAAGCTCATTTCATATGTCTTTGCCATAAGTTTTGAAAAATCTTGACAATGTTTCTCATTATTAGATCCATAAATAATATCATCCACATATATCTGTACCAGTAAGAGATCACCATCTATCTCTTTTGCATACTATTATTAGCTTGCTAACATACTATTCTTAGCAAAGCTAAGAAAAGTTGATGATATTATATATTATTTAACGATACGTAGATTCTTACTTGAACTAGTTTTCGTGTCATGATTCTACTTCAAGAACTTCCAAGCCATCAAAGATCCTTTGAAGCTCAAGTTAATTTCTCATCATTTTCAGTAGGTTTACCTACTATACTTGAGGTAGTGATGATGTTCATAGCATCATTCGATTCATATATATATATATATATATATATATATATATATATATATATATATATATATATATATATATATATATATATATATATATATATATATATATATATATATATATATATATAACTATCTTATTCGAAGATTTAAACTTGTAATCACTAGAACATAGTTTAGTTAATTCTAAACTTGTTCGCAAACCAAGTTAATCCTTCTAACTTAACTGTTAAAATCAATTAAACACATGTTCTATATCTATATGATATGCTAACTTAATGATTTAAAACCTGGAAACACGAAGAACACCGTAAAACCGGAAGTACGCCGTCGTAGTAAAACCGGGGGCTGTTTTGGGTTAGATAATTAAAAACTATGATAAAGTTTGATTTAAAAGTTGTTCTTCTAGAAAAATGATTTTTCTTATGAACATGAAACTATATCCAAAAATCATGGTTAAACTCAAAGTGGAAGTATGTTTTTCAAAATGGTCATCAAGATGTCGTTCTTTCGACGGAAATGACTACCTCTTACAAAAACGACTTGTAACCTGCATTTCCGACTATAAACTTATACTTTTTTTATTTTGTTTCATAAATTTCAGTTCATTATGAAACCATAGCAACTTGATTCACTCAAAACAGATTTAAAACGAAGAAGTTATGGGTAAAACAAAATTGGATATTTTTGCTTATTTTAGCTACGCGAAACTTTGTAACAAACCTATACTAACCATAACTTAACTAACTTATATTGTATTATACATGTATTCTAACATATATTATGTAATCTTGATAGACTATAGACACGTATACAATATTTTGACATATCATGTCGACGTCATCTATATATATTATTTGGAACAACCATAGACACTCTATATGCGGTAATGTTCGAGTTAGCTATACAGGGTTGAGGTTGATTCCAAAATAATATATTTACATTGAGTTGTGATCGAGTCTGAGACTTGTATACACTGGGTCGTGGATTGATTCGAGGTAATATATATATCGATTTATTTCTGTACTATTAACTGTGAACTACTAATTGTGGACTACTAACGTTGGACTGCTAATTTAACAACTTAAAATGTCAACACGTAATAAAAATGTTGTGAATATATTTTGATCATATTTTGATATATATATATATATATATATATATATATATATATATATATATATATATATATATATATATATATATATATATATATATATATATATAGGTTCGTGAATCAACCCATGGCCAAGTTTAAATCTCGACGAATTGAAAATCTGTGAAAGTGAGTTATAGTCCCATTTTTACTATCTAATATTTTTGGGATGAGAATAAATGCAGCTTTTTAAATGTTTTACAAAATAGACACAAGTACTCGAAACTACATTCTATGGTTGGATTATTAAACCGAATATCACCCCTTTTAGCTTGGTAACCTAAGAATTAGGCAGACGAGAGGTTCTGTTCCTAATTGACGTGAATCCTAAAGATAGATCTATTAGGCCTAACAACCCCCATTCAGGTTATGGATGGCTTTAGTACTTCGATATTATTATTATACAGACGTGAGGTTCTATTTGGGGATATTCTATGCATTAAAGTTAATGTCGGTTACCAAGTGTTCAATTCATAAGAATGATTTTATCTTTATGCAGACGAGAGGTTCTGCTTATAAATATGAAAATCTTGTGGTCTATTATTACAATTTGATATATATATATATATATATATATATATATATATATATATATATATATATATATATATATATATATATATATATATATATATATATATATATATATATATATATATATATATATATATATATGTATATATATATATATATGTATATGTATATATATATATATATATATATATGTATATATATATATATATATGCTAAACCTATAACTCACCAACATTTTTGTTGATATTTTAAGCATGTTTATCTCAGGTGATTATTAAGAGTTTTCACTGTTGCATGCTAGTTAAAGATAAGATTTGGAGTCAGCATGCTTGTATAATATTGTTTAAAAACTGCATTCGGAAAATAAATTGTTGTATAATATTATTGTAATCCATTATGTAACGGACATGTGAAAAAGTGTATTTTAGATTATCATCACTTGATAATCTTTGTTATGTCTAATAAACTTTTATCGATAAAATAAAGGTTATGGTTTGTTTTAAAAACGAATGCAGTCTTTGAAAAATGTCTCATATAGAGGTCAAAACCTTGTAACAAAACCAATTATTATGAAACGTTTATAATTAATATAAACGGGACATTTTAGAAGTCAACGAGCTTCGCGCTTGAGTAGTGGCTTTGGAGAATATGGTGCAAAGACTACAAGCACCAGCAACAGCAACAGCACCAGTACCACCAACAACATCCACGTCGCAAGCCTCAACATCACACGCCTCAACATCACAATCTTTACCTCGCGCATAATCTTCGTTCTACGTATCGTTCTACATCATAATCTTCGTTCTTCATGGCGATTATGTATTCTCTAATGTTTTAGAGATTATGTATTCTAGTTCTAATGGTAAATCAAATGAGATTAATATTATATTAACTCATTAAATACATGATTACATCTGAAGAAAATATATATAAGTATATTTTCATAAAGAGTGTAATTAAAAATTTTCTTGTACAAACTATTAATGATGCGAATATTTTAATGGGTAGGTAATACCCGAGAAATATTTAGATTTCACATTAATAATTACACTTTACATCCTTCAATTTCGATTCAACAGTCAGTTACTATCCTACTTACAAACACAGATATACGTATCAGTTCACCAAAGAATAACCATTTTCATTCAAATTCAATTTCATATTCGAATTTTGACCAATCATAATTCAAGTCAAGATTTAACAAGTGGCATAATGAAGAAATAATGGACACAATAAAATTTGTTAGAAACAAACTAATTATGTATGTAAAATTTTGTTAAGAATCCACGCTAACTATATCATAGCTAACTGTTCCTATATCCATTATAACTATTTCCTTATTACATTTTATTCATTATCATTTTAATTATCGCAATTTTAATACTCGCAATTTTATTTATCGTCATTTAAATACTGTCATTTATTTTACGCACTTTAAATATCATCATTTAAATACTGTCATAATATACAAGTCTTGGTTAATCCCGAGACAATATAATATAACCTTGATTAACTAGATTATATATTAAACTATTGGACTACTAACATTGGACTACTAACCTTGGAAAATTAAAAAGTATTAAAAGAGTAGGAAATATTAATTATAACACAATTTGATTTAAAATATCATTAATAAGTTACATCTTATACAGTTAAACATTTCTTCAAGTTTGCCACTTGATTTCATCTTAAACAATCATATATATCTTGACGATTACAACCTGCGTTCAAACCCTTCAAAATTCTTGAAAACACCTCGGATTGAAAAACCAATGATTCAGATATGAGAATGCTGACGAAGCAGCAAAAGCTATAGATGGTCTTAATGGCCGAAAGCTTGATAATAAAGAATAGTGTGTTGGAAAAGCCGAGATCTGGAACTGAAAAAAAACGGATTGAGCAAACCAAGAAGGAGGCTATGGAAAAATCACAAGGACTAAACCTGTACTTACAAAATCCAGATAATTCAGTATCTGATGACATCTTTAGCGAACACCTTGTTCCTTATTTAATCTAAATTCTTGCGAAAAATTTTCTTCCTCATCTTTCAAGCTTAGAAACTCTAAGATATCATCGTATCTTTCATTATAAATATCCTCGATATTTTCGAAGATATCTTCATAGCTATTCTCGTCCGAAATTATCTATCTCCTCGTGCTATCTATGTTACATCATAAAAGAAACTGTTTTAGTTTCTATCCTTCCATAAAATTTGAGTTTAAATTATGAATGATTTCTGGAGAAGTGTTGGGAGTTGAAGCATGAGTTAATATAATATAATGATGCCCGGCCAACGTGGTTATATTACAGTAAGTCATGGTGAATTTCTAATGGGACGTGATGATGGTTCACAGATCATACCCTCATCATGTGTCATGTTACATAGCTCTTTCATTCTACTTAACCTCCGAACATATCAATAAAATATATTCTTGATAGTTCTATCTTCCGTGAATCTGGTAAGTTACCAAATCAAATCGTGCTATTACTTTTCCTTTCTGCTTAGAACATTATTTATGATCATTCTAAAATTCATACCTACAAATTCGAGACGTCTTAATCGCTTTACTTAAAGTCGGGAAGATAAACAAAAGCATGGAGCTCCGAAATACAAGGGAAAATATAAGCACGACAACAACACAGGAATTACAAACTATATATATCAATGCCTATAACAACAAAATGGCACGGGAGAATTAAAAACACTATAACCCCAAGGTAGTAGTATAAGTAAACAGATTCCTCCTGTGGTAGTTGAAAAAGAAGGCTGATTGTGGCAAAGGGCAGGATAATGTCAAGAATCAGAACATTATTGAGCATATTAACAAATCTTTTAGAAGTTTGAATTGAAGAAAAGAGTATAGGATTGATGAAAATAATGGAACGAAAGAGGTTAATTTATAGTGAAATATCAGACATAACATTCAAGGCAGATTACCGCATTTAATTAAAGAGATCCTAATTTCCTTGATTATCGAAGAATCAAATCTTATATAGATTACGAAGATTTTCTTTAGATTCCTTGAATTTCAGAAATCAACTACAACTACGTCAAGTGTTAAGACGAACCTTTGATTTCATCATTTCACTCTTTTGTGATATCTTCACTTATACTCTTCAGATAATTGAATTATCTATTTATATTACTCAATGATGATAAAACTCTATTTTTCAACTCGAATTCTTCATGAAAAATATTCTTATTGTCAGCCATGACAACCTCAATCAAATTTTGAGACGAAATTTCTTTAACGGGTAGGTACTGTCATGACCCGAAAAATTTCGACTAATTTTGAACCAAACTCATGACACGATTTCATAATTCTGACATGATAAGTAAAGTCCGTTATGTTGCGTCTCAAAATTTTTGAACTATTTTCTTACATTCATTTGACTTCGACCATTTCCGACGATTCACGAACCATTATTTGTAAAATAAATGTGTATACATAAAATATAAATATAAATATATGTATGTATAATAACTTAAAATAATAATATACGATTTAATCGTTAGAACTAAAAATATAAAATAATATACGTTATAGTTAAATTGTTATTAAAAGAAATCTATATATATATATATATATATATACATATATATATATATACATATATATATATACATATATATATATACATATATATATATATATACATATATATATATATATATATATACATATATATATATATATACATATATATATATATATACATATATATATATATATACATATATATATATATATACATATATATATATATATACATATATATATATATACATATATATATATATATATATATATATATATATATATATATATATATATATGTATATGTATAGAGTATATTAAACATAATTATTAAATGATTGTAATACTCGTTTGATGTTCCGATTGATATTAAGCAAGTTAAATTCAAACTTATATGATTTTAAAATAAACGGTGATTCGAAAATGAGTTATATAAATTATAGGCTTATTAAAAATTTACTTAGGAACTATTTGTTAAATTTTAGAAATTTTTATATTTTTTACCCAGATTCGAGCTCGGATAGTTGATTTAATTTTTATTTAATAATTAATAACCATTTTTATAAAATAATGACTAAAATAAATAAATATGATTTTTGTAAAAATTTAGAATTTTTCAGAACACTTTTAACGCCACTGATTAACGACGGAGTACGAATTACAGTTCGTGAATGAAATAGTAGACGACGGCTAACTTATCACACGCTTAAATTTTAAATTATATTATAATATTATAATTAAAATTATTGATTTTACTTTCAAATTGATTGAACTCATAAACGTAAATGGAATGTAGAATCAATTAGTGATTTTGAGATACTGTGCATTTGCTCATTTTAAAGATGTTACTTGGAGTCGTTCATGCATATTTCAAAAGACGTTGCATTCAAGTCATTTGATTTCAAAAAGACTGTTATTTAGTAAATGGCATATTAGTCATTCATAGTTTGGAAAACATATATAAATTGGATATTTTGAAATGAAATTTTGTCTTTTAAAATTAATGCAATGTTTGTAAAACGTATCATATAGAGGTCAGTACCTCGCAATGGGACCAGATGCTATTGTATTCGTCCATGTGGATTTGGACGGGTCATGACATGATGTAGAACTCTAAATATGACATATAGTGCGCTAAAGAAGTGCTTTTAATGCTAGGGTGGTTTTTTTGGCTTGTCAGTCTGTCACGCATGGGTGGCTGTCAATTCAACCGTCACCCTTACATGGTTACTCTTGCATGTCAGTTTTTTCTCTGTTAGATTTGCGTCACGTGTACGGCTGTGACGCGTTTTCCTTCTTTCCACATTTTCCATTCAAATTTTTCTTATAAATACCCCATTAACTTTTTCATGAAATCTTTTACAGCCTATACACCTTATTCTTCTTCCTTCCTTGTGCAATCGATTCGACACTTTTTCAGCTTTCTTCGCTTTCTTCTCAAACGATCATTAGGTTAGAACTTTCTTTCCCACCTTTCTTTCTCATACGAAAAAATCATGTCTTGTTCTACTTCAACTACTGAAAGCAAGAATGTCAAGGAAATCTCTTCTATGATCACTCGCAAGAATCTAGAGGAGATCATGGAGAATTATCCTTCGCTTCGAGCTTTAAACCCTATTCCCCCTAGTAACGAGCAACGCGCAAATGATCCTCCCACCAACAAAGTAACCATATACTTGAAGGTGATTACCCCCTTCTTCTTATCTGTTTTTCACCATTTTTGCATTGGTGCTGGGCAGCTCCACCCATATAGCGCATGTAAACTATCTCTCATTGAGATGTGGTGTAGGGCGCGAAACTTCGCCCCTACTGTGAATTTCTTTAGGAATGTCTATTCATACCAGCCACATAAGAATGGCTGGTTCACGTTTCGAGAGTACGTGAAGCTTGCTCAGCGTACTAAGGTGGGCATGCGCAAAGAGTTGAAGAATTCATTCTTTTATGTTGACAACTCTTTCATCCCCAATTCTTACGCAAACGTGCACGCGTGGTACTTTAGTGTCAACAAGGACTTGAACAACAAGCCCGCCTTAACACTTGACGAGGAGTGCATATTTAATATATGCAAGGGCAAGAAGCTCCTGGTGCACACATATGCGACTGACATTCTTCGTGTTAGTAAAGTATGCACTTATCCTGCCATCGCACCATTGCTGATGTACAAAGGGCATGGTATGACAGATAACACATGTTTACTCTCATAATTTGTAGCTTAGCTTTTTATTTACTGCGCGTACTAATGATTCTTTATGTTCTTTTTGCAGTTATGCTGGTTCTCAACGTTCTTGAGGATGAGGATCTTGAAGAGATTACTACCCGTCATGGAGGCGAGGAGATCGAGGGATCTCAAGATGAAGGAGGATGCCAACCCTACTACCGGCACGGAGGGTAATGTTCCTCCTACTTGCACCGAGTTTCATGCGCCCGAGGGTGGTGCACATTCTTAGGAGGAGGGGGTTCCACACACAGATGTTGAGTCCATTGATCATGAGGCCAGGGATCCCGTTCCTCCTGTTGTTGGCCAGGGTCATCCGGCCATCCAGGGTGCTTCTTCCCATAAGAAGAAGAAGAAGCGCAAGCATGCAGATAAGAGTGGGGAGAAGTCCCATAAGAAAAAGAAGAATACTGGTAAGTGCACTTCTTTTTACAACTTCTCATTATCTTTCAATTTTTTGTATTTCCTGCTCTAACGCGTAGTCATTTGTCTTTTGTTGCGCAGATGGTAGAGAAGGCGCACATCGCCATCCTCTGGACGTCTTTTTGCAATTTAACAAGCTGGTGGAGTTTCTGGAGGTCCCATCTAGGGCTTCCATGACCCAGCTAAAGTTTTTGATGGATTACACCCTTGCGAGCGCGTTGAAGCTGTTCAAAAAAGGAGAATCCATAGGCAGATCTGTACATGGATGTGCAGACGACGCTCACCACATTTTTTCGTGATGCCTCCAGGATCCAAGACAAGCATGCGCTATTGAAGTGGAGTCCAGCTCGGGGTACGAGACCCTAAGCGTGCAGGAGGTGCGTGAACGCCTCAATGCAATTTATGATGAGGTGAAGGCGGTGCAGGATGAGCGAGCTAGTGCTGAGGCTGCAATTGTGCAGGTGTCTTTTGAAAAAGAGGTGCTTTCCAAGGAGCTTGAGTTGGTCAAGGCAGAGAGGGACCAACTGAAAATCAACAAAAATGAACTCCTGACTTCCAACGCCAATCTCAGTAGCAATACACTGCGCAGCTTAACAACTTGGATGAGATCTGCAAGTACGCTTGGGACCAGTTTATGACTCTGAAGCTTGGGCTCCCAGGATTGATTACGCGTGCTTGCAATTCTCCTGCCATGAACGAGGCACACAACAGAGCTGTGCGCACCATGAAGGCGGCCGAGAGGTGCAGGTTCAGGGGTTTTTGAAGAAACATGTTCAACTTCCTGATGCTCCACCACCTGTTATGGCCGATAAGATGCCTTCAGGCACTGCTGAAAAGGAAAGAGCTGTTGTGCTCGCGCTAGAGCACGTGGATGTGCCTAACCTTGTTGCCATGTCACAAAGTGCAGAGGCCACTACTGATCGGCTGTTGAATGCTGAAGCGACCCGTCCTAATCTATAAGGATGAATACAATAATATATGGTTCCATTGCGAGGTATTTGACCTCTATATGATACGTTTTACCAACATTGCATTCGTTTTTAAAAGACAACTTTCATTACAATGATAACTGAAAATTTTGAATGCCATTTCACAAAATCTCCAAACTATAAATGACTTAATCTATTATTTATTTAATAACAATCTTTATAGACTCGTATGACTCGAATGCAATGTCTTTTGAAATATGCCATGAATGACTCTCAGTAACATCTTTAATTTGAGTAAATACACAGCGGAAGATTTCTTTCAAACCTGAGAATAAACATGCTTAAAAATGTCAACCAAAAGGTTGGTGAGTTCATTAGTTTAACATAATCAATCTTTTCCTATAATATAATAGACCACAAGATACTCATATTTCGAAAACAATTTGTGCAGGTCTGCTCACTGCTGTAAAAATCATTCATACGAAATTAACACCTGGTAATCGACATTAACAAAATGCATCTAGAATATCCCCCGCATACAGGCATTTCGCAAACTGCATGCAAACAGCATACAAACAGGCCCCTCTTTTAAAAATGACGGTTGTGTACACCTCAGAAACAGGTCATTCCTTTTAAAGCTGGTCGTTGTATACTAAAATTGAAGTACTAAAGCAGTTCAAATTCTCTAACTGGGGCTTGTCAAGGCCCATAGATCTATCTTTAGGATTCGCGTCAATTTGGGGGTATGTTCCCAAATTCTAAAATTACCATACTATAAAGGGGTGATATCCGGTGTATTCGTAACTCAATCGTAGAATGTTTTTAAGTACTTGTGTCTATTTCGTCAAACATTTATAAAAGTAGCGCATGTATTCTCAGTCCCAAAAATAAATATTACAAAAGCATTTAAAAAGGGAGTAATGAAACACAGTATACTGTATTTCGTAGTAAAAATACATATGACATCATTGAACAAATGCAAGGTTGGCCTCGGATTCACGAACCTAGATCATTCATATATATATATATATATATATATATATATATATATATATATATATATATATATATATATATATATATATATATATATATATATATATATTAAAACATATAATCGTAATCGAACAAAAATTATATGTTATTATTAATGTTGTAATTTATATATTTAATATTTTAAAGTTTTATTATTATTTTACATATTTTCATTCCATATATTAATATAGTTAAGTTATACATTTTAAATATACTTATATACAAATATCATTTATTTGTTAAATTAAAGATAATACCAAATTAATGATAATAAATAATTAGATTTAATAATGATGTTGAAAATAATAATTTTGGATAATAACATTTGTCACTTTATTTGTAGTAATAATGGTAGTGATAGTAATAATGTTAATGAAGTAATAATAATAAGAATATAAATGTAAATTTTAATAAAAAGATAATCTTAATTATAATGATAATAATAATACTTTTAATAATAATGATAAAATAATGTTTATATAAAATTGTGTCGATGATAATAATACTAATAGTACTGATAATAATACTAACTATAAAAATAACCATTTTACTACAAATGATAATAATGATAATAATAAGTTTAATAATAACCATACTAATAATCATATTAATAATAATGGTGATAATATTAATAATAATACTTATGTCATTAATAATAATAATAATAATAATAATAATAATAATAATAATAATAATAATAATACATATTTTAGTAAAAATAACAATGATAATAATTATAATACTGGTAATAATAACAATAATAATAATACTGATAATAATAGTATTAATAATGATAATACTAATAAATTTTAATTGATATTACTTATAATAATAATGATAATATCATTCATAATATTAATTTTAGTGATAACAATAATTAACATAATAATAATAATAACATAATTAATAATAATAATAAAAATAAAATAATAATAATAATAATTAAATAAACTACCTTAATAAAATCAGCTTTCTAAAAAGAAAATTTCCCAGCTCAGACTCGATCCCGTGACCACCCGTTCACCTATCACTACACATAACCATGGAACCATTTCTGTTTTTATTGAATTATATTACCCCGTTTTAAATATAACCCGAATACTTCTGTTCTATGTTCTTCATCTTCAACATCAAATCCAATTAACCAAACCAGAGATCAACTCAACTAATGAAGTTTTACATAATTAGTTTTAGGACTCAGAAACTATTAGAGAGTAATTAGATTAATTAAAACAACAAAGATTTAAATATAAGGTTGTATCAGAAAGAAAATAAAATGCGTATGAACACAATTGTTGATTTTGAAATTGAGGTTGTTTGAGACCACGATTCTTACATGAAATCAGTTGCAAATCTTCCTTGTAAACTATCTGGATCATTAATTTAACTCAAAACACTAGAACAAATTCAAATTTTTACAAAGAACACATCGTTTGACTTTTTGATCCTAAACTTTGACCTCAAAATTCGAATTCAATTCGATGAATTGAAGTCTGAAACTTTCCAGATAGTTTAAGTATAAGATTCTTAACAACACTGCATTTTTAGTTTTTGAAATTTGTTTTGAAATCGAACCTTTGGAAAAATGAACCAAGAACAGGGAACCCGACTGTATTTTTAATATTTTCTGTTTAATTCAATCTGTAAAATCAGTTGTAATTGAAATTAGTAGTAATGGTGATACAATTGAAAGGTGTGTGTCTGATAACGTGATTAAACTAATTGTTTTATAGCAAGGAGCTCAACAAAAGAATCAATCAAGAAGGAAGAAAAGAAATAAAAAAAAGCAGATTGGGACATTCAACGAATTTTGGTTGTAACTGTGATTTGAGATCGACTCACAACAAGATCACGGACAATGAAATGAATTTTGATGGTGATGTTAAACAGAATACGTATATTTATATTTATACATATGTATTTAGTCGTATTTATATATTTGTATATACATATATAACTGTATATGTATTTATATATGTATATTCATATTTTGTATATGTATATGTATTTAGTTAAAATTTGTATCTATCAGTATTCAAATATCTGTATGTATATCATAATTGCATATCCCTTATATTTATATATTTATATTTATAGATTATAATTAACCTTATTAATAAATATAAATATAATAATAATACTCATAATATTATAAATAATAGTAATACAAATATAATGGTAATAATAAAAATATTATTACTAATGATAATGATGATAATTACTATAAATTGTATAACAATAATATTATCAATAACAATAATACTAATTTTAATAATAATATATCAATTTATATATATATATATATATATATATATATATATATATATATCAATTTTCATATCTATATATTATCTATTGATAATTATAATATATCTAACACTGATTTTAATAATGATAATAAAAATATTAATATCATTAATGGTACGAATACTATTATTAGTTATAATAATTTTTAGTTATTGATAATAATAATATTATAAATAATAATATAACAACTTATACTTATCAAATTTCATATGTATATATATACTTGATATAATATTATTAATGATACAAATATTAATATTAATATTATTAATAATATTAATGAAAGTAATGATAATAATATTAACTAGTTTTCGAACCCTCGCTTCGCGCCGGGGGTTCGATTTTTAATGTATTTTATTGTGTTTAGTTACGGAGCCTGCGAGTGAAAAATCAACATATATGAAAAGTACCCTAAATATTTAGCATTTTTTTAAAAGTATCCATTTTGCATATAGTTAGTGACATTGTGTTCATAAAATTATTTCGAGTTTAAGGATGGTGTCGAAAAAATTTAACTCGTTGCGAGCGAGAAGATATGACCTGTTGAATATTTGAGTGGAGTTTATTTAAGATATTTTATGAAAATTTTGATTTGACGCTTTAACACCCTGTGTTGGGGCCGATTTTAATTTTTGAACAAAGTGTGGGGGGGCTTTTGTGGTGTTACTTGAAAGAAAGAAGGGGAAAAAAGTGAAAAGATGAAAATAGCCCTGATACTATTCATAAGTTTTGTCTAATAGTTAATATGGTAATATAGCAATTAAATTTTTTTACTTGTAATTACATATAATGTATTACCATTTATTATACCATATTTATATACACATAAATGTTCGTAAATCGTCGGGAATAGTCAAAGGTTTAAATGCATTCATTTAAACAATTCAAGAATTTTTCAGACTCAACATTACAGACTTTGATTATTGTGTCAGAATCATATAAAGATAAAATTTAAATTTAGTCGAAAATTTCCGGGTCGTCACAAATGTTGTCTTATAGTTTTTTATTTTTATGTGTTGTATGCGCATTGCGCCTTTTGTAATGAACACCTTATGAAATGAAATGTCTTGTTCTTTTAAGTATTGTCTCTTACTGTCTCGTTATTACTTTTATTACTTGTATTCAATTATTGTGCATGCATGATACCGGGTATAGACTTGTACTTGGAAATTGTGGTGACACCAATTGCGCGTATATTGACTTTATCATTCCAAGCACGTAATGTGCGCGGCTTAAACAAGTTAAAATTGTTAATTGTATATAATACTCAAGGAATGTAAGCGCGTAGCTTATCCTATATGTTTTCGTGCACACAACATAGACTTAAACTGCGTACCCTAATAATTTTGCATCGAGAGCCTTCTAAGTGCGCCAACACTTATGATTGAGGTCAAGTATCGCTTATAGTCATGAATTGGCGATCTCGTATTCTGCGCGGGTGTGGCTAGGACAAAACAATGTCCGTCACCTTTCGGTAATAAAATCTAGCTTTTCGCCAAATAGGCTTCTGCAGCGCGGGGTTGGAGAAAACACCTCTTCAAAGGCAGGAGTGTACGGGGTATATGCGACCGTGCGCACCAGTCTAAGTTAAAGAGCTACTTTGTATTATACATGGCACACAGATTTTTGCAGACAATATCTTGGAAAACAAAGGAAACATAGGCGCATTGTCGAGATTGATCACAATAGTTTTTCTGCTAGCACAGTTACATTGGTAGAACGATGGCTTTCTTCTAGGAATAACATATAAAAACATAACTAAATTTACAAATACTCTAAACACTTCTTTGCATTAATTTTGCGCATCTTCATGGCTAAAAACCACAATTCCTATCATCCTTTGCTCCTGTAATCGGGTTGTTCTCTTCTTCTTCAACTCGTATTGTCTGGTTTTCTCGAGACCTGTTTAGAACAGTTCAATGTTTTTTGTAAATTAACCAATGCGCGTGGATATGCGTTAAGTGCATTTAAAACGTGCGTCTTATGTTTCGAATTGTACAAGTTTGTGCTCATTTAAATACGGTAAGCGCGCTAAACGGTTCGTGCATTTAAGCATCTATTCAGATCAAGTAATCATCTTATAGTAGCGAAGTAAATAATGAGTATAATACCTGATCGTGACCACTTTCAGACGATTTTGATATTATTGCTGTAATTCCAGCTTTCGTGGGAAACTTGAACAAACCATGCTAGTGAAGTTTGACTACTCGAGATTCTCTTACTTGAAGGAGTGAGAGAACTATCGGTAGTGAGAGAGCTATGGCTCACGAACGGTTATAACACCTGCCTCGTTCATAGGCGAGCTTTTGACTGACTTTCCAGAGTTTCTCTATGGGATAATTCCTCCTGCCGAGGATAAACAATCAATCATCTTACAAGCTGTTCTGTTGTTTCCAGCTTAAGGTCTATAATAGCCTATAGGAGTTGTGGTTGTAGCTCAATCAATTCATCCCACTTTCCCTCAGCTGTCTGTCTCTGTTAGCGCTATGGCAATAAGTATCGTGTCAAGCAACTTCCAGTAGTGTTGGAAGCAGCTGATATAGAATAAGTGATGGGCATATATAACCAAAGATTGAAGTAACCGCCTCCCGCTAAAGCAATTGTAGAAGCTTCATCTCCAATTAATGTAGCAGCTATAACATCCCCTCGGGAGACTGAACTACCAGAATTCCTTACAACTCGTGCCTCATAGCCTTTCTCTCTAGCTAGAATAGCTCTCAACATCTTTCCCATCTCTCCTTCGCTCTTTATGGCAACTAGTGAAATGTAAGCTAGATAGCCCTTTGGCTTTGGGATGGGATATGTTGAATCCGTTCTGCCGAGTTCTATTTGAACTACTCTTTGCTCCTGCCCTTTCCTCTTTCTATCCGGCTAGAGAGTGGGATAGATGGCTTTATCCTTTCTCGGGTTCCGGTTCTAGGGTTCAAGAGATAAATTCCGACTATAAGGAAGGGACAAAGATAATCAAATCAGTAGAATGCTGCTTTGGGGATGATAATTTGACTATAGTACTCAATTTGAGACTGAATAGGCTACTTGGGTGGGGCTAGTAAGCCCAGGTTCATCATAGGCTGGTAGTCCGCCATCTCCTCTTGAAAGTTTGGTATTTATTTGAAATCGTAACCAGAAGTCTCCTTTCCTATACCAGGAGAGGTGGATAGAGTGAGAGGGGACCCTCGTTAAATGAGCTGTGTTTTTTGTAGGGTAGGTTTTGTGGTCCGCTATGGCGTTATACCTATGTTATGTATATTATATTCTATTATGCTGATAGTGTTATGTTCTAAAGCTTGAGTAGGTTCCAACATCGCGTTCGAATCTCCGTCAGTGAATGTTGGGGTGTATTATGATGAATATCGTATGAATGTATGAATATCTTTAAAGATTGATATGAATATTGAGAGGAAAAGTCAATTAGTCAATATTGACTTTTCCACAACTCTCTTGAACTCTCTAAGGTACTTTGGCTATGTGTGTGAAGTGCTTACTTCTAAGGTTGCCTTGTGGGATTTTTATAGCCCTCTTCAATATCCCACAATTCTAAGGCTTAGCACACAATCTATGCAATTCTCGGAGTCCTAACAATCTCCCCCTTTGCATTGATTGTGTGCAAAAATTTAGCATCCTTACTAATTACATACAAAAAATCTAAAACTATTAATCTAGTCTTCGATTTATGTATGTTGCCGTTGTTGACGATCTTGAATTTCTTGAATTCTTGGAACTTCAACGGACTTCTTGAGAATCTTCTTTGAATTTGCAATTTGCTGAAGACCTCGTACTTTCCCTTATATCTCCCCCTCAAAATGTGATTAACTCTTAAGCATATTTTGATCTGAGAGGGAAAGGGTATCAGAGCCTACGCAAAGATAATCGGCATTGAATCTTTATGCATAGCTCCCCCTTGACTAATGAATAAACTTAATTAAGGTAACAGAGTTCGGAATCGTGGTAAGCATGTGTTCACTCCCCCTAGAAAGAAAAACCAGTGCTCCCCCTAGAAGTAAGAACACTTTCTCCTCCTTGACAAGTTGCGTCGGTCAAGGTACATGTGATGTTTAACATCTCTTTGAAGACCGAGTTCCATACAGAAGTATATGGAAACCGTAGTGAAGTCAAATCATCGTCGTTTGAAATACCACTGGTAGGTATTATCAATTGCATCTATGGATTCTTTACTCCACTTTGTTGGGACACTTGGTTTAGCTTGTGAGACTAGTTCTGGTGGAATTAAAGGGAATGAAGTTTTAGCCATATTCACGGATCTTGGCTTAAACTTGAGTAACTCTTGAAAAGAGTATTTGGTTGTTGTTGTTACGGAAATGGGTGTAGTGCCAGCTTTAAATGATATTAGTTTCGGAAACTAAATCTTTGAAGTTTTAGAAACTAGGTCAAATTTGGTGCGAGGAGTTTTTCTCGTACCTATGGATGACTTCTTGGTTTTGTGTGGAAACCAACCATATTCGCGATAACCCGTAATTTCTCCGTTCTCCCCATATGTGGTTTTCAAGAACGGACTATTCACATTGGTTTCGTAACCGGAATAAATCTTTTTGCTTGAGGAAAATGTTGTCTTGGGTTTAGAAACTGTAGGAGGAGTGGATTCCGTCTTGATGACCTTCTTCTCAACCGTTTGAGAAGAATCTGGAATCGTAGTCGTTGATTTATCCACTACTGATATCGTATCAGTATTAACTCCTAGTGACACCATTTTATTTTTCGGAATTGGTATTGATTTAACATCTACCTCCTTTTGTAACTCGAAAATGCGTTTCTCAAAGTCGCAAGTTAATGTTTGATTTTAAATCCGAGCATGATCAAGATCATTGCGAAGTTGAGCGATGATCTTTGAATCAAGCTCAAGTTCCTTGGAAAGTATTAGTTTTTCAACAACCTGTGAACGAAGAACCTGAATGATGTGAGCGGTACTCCCATCTTTTTCTTTGTAAGTCTTTGCTTGAATCTCTAAGTCACTTTAAAGAGTAGTCACTTTCTTTTGAAGCTTTTCAGATTCTGATTTTCTGTATGCAACGTGAGATTCCAATTCTTTGATTTGAGCTTGCAACTTAGAAATCTCTGAAGATGTCGTTTGAACTTCTTGTTCTCGCATCTGTTGAAGTTCTGTTTGAAGTTGTTGATGAAGTTTGTGTTGTATAAAGATACAATTGGAACGTTCACTTCTGTTGTGGCATGAACAACCATATTCATAATGTGCAGTCACTTCAACATACGATGGTTCTGGTAGAGTCATTAACAAAGCTATCGACTCAAGTTGTGTAGCTTTTGTTGCTTCCACAAATTTGATAGAAGCACATTTTTCAGGAGTATTGTAGTAACAAGAACATCTCCTGTCTTTATGATTAAATCGTTCAATGAAATCGGGTTTCGATGGTAAATCTTGTGTAACACGCTTCATCATCACGAAACGTTGAATAATATCAAGTATCATCGCCTTTTCTCCCCCTCAAAATATGATTCCGGTGAATCAAATTTTGTTTTGAACGTTACGTTGACTTTTGTTAAGTTTTCGTTAGTCCAGATTCGGTAAGGGACCACCCTCGTAAATTCTGAATCCTGACAGGTGAAATGTCCCGTTCATATTGATTATAAACGTTCCATATTAATTGATTTCGTCGCGAGGTTTTGACCTCTATATGAGACGTTTTTCAAAGACTGCATTCATTTTTAAAACAACCATAACCTTTATTTTATCGATAAAGGTTTAAAAATGCATTACGTAGATTATCAAATAATGATAATCTAAAATATACTGTTTACACACGACCATTACATAATGGTTTACAATAAGAATATATTACATCAAAAATAAGTTTCTTGAATGCAGTTTTTACATAATATCATACAAGCATGGACTCCAAATCTTGTCCTTATTTTAGTATGCAACAGCGGAAGCTCTTAATAATCACCTGAGAATAAACATGCTTAAAACGTCAACAAAAATATTGGTGAGTTATAGGTTTAACCTATATATTATCAAATCATAGTAATAGACCACAAGATTTCATATTTCAATATACATCCCATACATAGAGATAAAAATCATTCATATGGTGAACACCTGGTAATCGACATTAACAAGATGCATATAGAATATCCCCATCATTCCGGGACACCCATCGGACATGATAAAATCGAAGTACTAAAGCATTCCAAATTTCAGAATGGGGCTTGTTGGGCCCGATAGATCTATCTTTAGGATTCGCGTCAATTTGGGGGTCTGTTCCCAAATTCTTAGGCTACCAAGCTAAAAAGGGGCATATTCGGCTTCGATCATTCACCTATATAATGTAGTTTCATTTACTTGTGTCTATTTCGTAAAACATTTATAAAATTGCATGTATTCTCATCCCAAAATATTAGATTTTAAAAGTGGGACTATAACTCACTTTCACAGATTTTTACTTCGTCGGGAAGTAAGACTTGGCCACTGGTCGATTCATGAACCTATAACAAATATGTACATATATATCAAAGTATGTTCAAAATATATTTACAACATTTTTAATACGTTTTAATGTTTTAAGTTTATTAAGTCAGCTGTCCTCGTTAGTAACCTACAACTAGTTGTCCATAGTTAGATGTACAGAAATAAATTGATATATATTTTCTTGACCCAATCCACAACCCAGTGTATACACGTCTCAGGCTAGATCACAACTCAAAGTATATATATTTTTTGAATCAACCTCAACCCTGTATAGCTAACTCCAACATTACTGCATATAGAGTGTCTATGGTTGTTCCAAATAATATATATAGATGGATCGATATGATATGTCAAAACATTTGCATACGTGTCTATGGTATCCCAAGATTACATAATATATTAGAATACATGTATAATACAATATAAGTTAGCTAGGATATGATTAATATAGATTTGTTACAATATTTTCCGTAGCTACAACAATCAAAAAAATATCCAATCTTGTTTTACCCATAACTTCTTCGTTTTAAATCCGTTTTGAGTGAATAAAATTTCTATGATTTCATATTGAACTCTATTTTATGAATCTAAACAGAAAAAGTATAAGTTTATTGTCAAAAATATAAGTTACAAGTCGTTTTTGTAAGAGGTAGTCATTTCAGTCGAAAGAACGACGTCTTGATGACCATTTTGAAAAACATACTTCCACTTTGAGTTTAACCATGATTTTTGGATATAGTTTCATGTTCATAAGAAAAATAATTTTCCCAAAAGAACAACTTTTAAATCAAAGTTTATCATAGTTTTTAATTATCACACCCAAAACAGCCCGCGGTGTTACTACGACGGCGTATATCCGGTTTTACGGTGTTTTTCGTGTTTTCTGATTTTAAATCATTAAGTTAGCATATCATATATATATAGAACATGTGTTTAGTTGATTTTAAAAGTCAAGTTAGAAGGATTAACTTTTGTTTGCGAACAAGTTTAGAATTAACCAAACTATGTTCTAGTGATTTCAAGTTTAAACCTTCGAATAAGGTTGTTTTATATATATGAATTGAATGATGTTATGAACATCATTACTACCTCAGGTTTTGTGGATAAACCTACTGGAAATGAGAAAAATAGATCTAGCTTAAAAGGATCCTTGGATGGCTTGAAAGTTCTTGAAGCAGAATCATGACACGAAAACAAGTTCAAGTAAGATTTCCAATCGAAATAAGATTGTTATAGTTATAGAAATTGAATCAAGAAAGATTTTTTGAGGTTGGATGATCACTTTACAAGATTGGAAGTAAGCTAGCAAACTTGGAAGTATTCTTGATTTTATGAAACTACAACTTATAGAATTTATGAAGAACACTTAGAACTTGAAGATAGAACTTGAGAGAGATCAATTAGATGAAGAAAATTGAAGAATGAAAGTGTTTTTAGGTGTTTTTGGTCGTTGGTATATGGATTAGATATAAAGGATGTGTAATTTTGTTTACTTGTAAATAAGTCATGAATGATTACTAATATTTTTGTAATTTTATGAGATATTTCATGCTAGTTACCAAATGATGGTTCCCACATGTGTTAGGTAACTCACATGGGCTTCTAAGAGCTAATCATTGGAGTGTATATACCAATAGTACATACATCTAAAAGCTGTGTATTGTACGAGTACGAATACGGGTGCATACGAGTAGAATTGTTGATGAAACTGAACGAGAATGTAATTGTAAGCATTTTTGTTAAGTAGAAGTATTTTGATAAGTGTATTGAAGTATTTCAAAAGTTTATGAATACATATTAAAACACTACATGTATATACATTTTAACTGAGTCGTTAAATCATCGTTAGTCGTTACATGTAAATGTTGTTTTGAAGCCTTTAAGTTAACGATCCCGTTAAGTGTTGTTAACTCATTGTTTATTATATCAAATGAGATGTTAAATTATTACATTATCATGATATTATGATGTATTAATATATCTTAATATGATATATATACAATTAAATGTTGTTACAACGATAATCGTTACATATATGCCTCGTTTCGAAATCCTTAAGTTAGTAGTCTTGTTTTTATATATGTAGTTCATTGTTAATATACTTAATGATATGTTTACTTATCATAATACCATGTTAACTATATATATATATATATATATATCCATATATATAACATCATATAGTTTTTACAAGTTTTAACGTTCGTGAATCACCGGTCAACTTGGGAGGTCAATTGTCTATATGAAATCTATTTCACTTAATCAAGTCTAAACAAGTTTGATTGCTTAACATGTTGGAAACACTTAATCATGTAAATAACAATTTCATTTAATATATATAAACATGTAAAAGTTCGGGTCACTACATTACCTACCCGTTAAATAAATTTCGTCCAGAAATTTTATGCAGTTGGAGGTGTTGACATATCTTCTGGAAAGAAATGCGGGTACTTCTTCTTCATCTGATCTTCTCATTCCCAGGTGAACTAGGGTCCTCTACGAGCATTCCATTGAACCTTAACAATTGGTATCTTGTTTTGCTTAAGTCTTTTAACCTCACGATCCATTATTTCGACGGGTTCTTCGATGAATTGAAGTTTTTCGTTGATTTGGATTTCGTCTAACGGAATAGTGAGATCTTCTTTAGCAAAACATTTCTTCAAATTTGAGACGTGGAAAGTGTTATGTACATCCGCGAGTTGTTGTGGTAATTCAAGTCGGTAAGCTACTGGTCCGACGCGTTCAATAACCTTGAATGGTCCAATATATCTTGGGTTTAATTTCCCTCGTTTACCAAATCGAACAACGCCTTTCCAAGGTGCAACTTTAAGCATGACCATCTCTCCAATTTCAAATTCTATATCTTTTCTTTTAATGTCAGCGTAGCTCTTTTGTCTACTTTGGGCGGTTTTCAACCGTTGTTGAATTTGGATGATCTTCTCGGTAGTTTCTTGTATTATCTCTGGACCCGTAATCTGTCTATCCCCCACTTCACTCCAACAAATTAGAGACCTGCACTTTCTACCATAAAGTTCTTCAAACGGTGCCATCTCAATGATTGAATGGTAGCTGTTGTTATAGGAAAATTCTGCTAACGGTATATGTCGATCCCAACTGTTTCCGAAATTAAAAACACATGCTCGTAGCATGTCTTCAAGCGTTTGTATCGTCCTTTCGCTCTGCCCATCAGTTTATGGATGATAGGTAGTACTCATGTCTAGACGAGTTCCTAATGCTTGCTGTAATGTCTGCCAGAATCTTGAAATAAATCTGCCATCCCTATCACAGATAATAGAGATTGGTATTCCATGTCTGGAGACGACTTCCTTCAAATACAGTCGTGCTAACTTCTCCATCTTGTCATCTTCTGTTATTGGCAGGAAGTGTGCTGATTTGGTGAGAAGATCAACTATTACCCAAATAGTATCAAAATCACTTGCAGTCCTTGGCAATTTAGTAATGAAATCCATGGTAATGTTTTCCCATTTCCATTCCGAGATTTCGGGTTGTTGAAGTAGACCTGATGGTTTCTGATGCTCAGCTTTGACCTTAGAACACGTCAAACATTCTCCTACATATTTAGCAACATCGACTTTCATACCTGGCCACCAAAAATGTTTCTTAAGATCCTTGTACATCTTTCCCGTTCCAGGATGTATTGAGTATCTGGTTTTATGAGCTTCTCTAAGTACCATTTCTCTCATATCTCCAAATTTTGGTACCCAAATTCTTTCAGCCCTATACCGGGTTCCGTCTTCCCGAAGATTAAGATGCTTCTCCGATCCTTTGGGTATTTCATCCCTTAAGTTTACCTCTTTTAAAACTCCTTGTTGCGCCTCCTTTATTTGAGTAGCAAGGTTAGTGTGAATCATTATATTCATAGCTTTTACTCGAATAGGTTCTCTGTCCTTTCTGCTCAAGGCGTCGGCTACCACATTTGCCTTCCCTGGGTGGTAACGAATCTCAAAGTTGTAATCATTCAAAAATTCAATCCATCTGCGCTGCCTCATGTTCAGTTGTTTCTGATTAAATATGTGTTGAAGAATTTTGTGGTCGGTATATATAATACTTTTGACCCCATATAAGTAGTGCCTCCAAGTTATTAATGCAAAAACAACCGCGCCTAATTCCAAATCATGCGTCGTATAATTCTGCTAGTGAATCTTCAATTGTCTAGACGCATAAGTAATTACTTTTGTTCGTTGCATTAATACACAACCGAGACCTTGCTTTGAGGCGTCACAATATATCACAAAATCATCATTCCCTTCAGGTAATGACAATATAGGTGTCGTAGTTAACTTTTTCTTCGAAAATTGAAACGCTTTTTCTTGTTCATCCTTCCATTCAAATTTCCTCCCTTTATGCGTTAATGCAGTCAAGGGTTTTGCTATTTTGGAAAAAATTTGGATGAATCTCCTGTAATAACCAGCTAGTCCTAAAAATTGGCGTATGTGTTTCGGAGTTTTCGGGGTTTGCCACTTTTCAACGATTTCAATCTTTGCTGGATCCACTTGAATACCTTCTTTGTTCACTATATGACCGAGGAATTGAACTTCTTCCAACCAAAATGCACACTTTGAAAACTTAGCGTACAGTTTTTCTTTTCTTAACAACTCTAGCACTTTTCTCAAATGTTCTTCATGCTCTTAGTCATTCTTTAAGTAAATAAGTATGTCATCGATGAAAACAATGACAAACATGTCAAGGTATGGTCCACACACTCAGTTCATGAGGTCCATGAACACAGCTGGTGTGTTAGTCGACCCAAATGGCATAACTATAAACTCGTAATGACTGTAACGCGTCCTAAAAGTAGTCTTTGGAATATCATCCTCCTTCACCCGCATTTGATGATACCCAGAACGTAAATCAATCTTTGAATAAACCGACAGCCTTGTAGTTGATCAAATAAGTCGTCGATTCTCGGTAGTGGGTAACGGTTCTTGATGGTAAGTTTGTTCAACTCTCGATAGTCGATACACAACCTAAATGTACCATCCTTCTTCTTGACAAACAAAACAGGAGCTCCCCATGGTGATGTGCTTGGTCGAATGAAACAACGCTCTAAAAGTTCGTGTAACTGACTTTGTAATTCTTTCATTTTGCTAGGTCCGAGTCTGTATGGATCACGAGCTATTGGTGCAGCTCCTTATACAAGGTCTATTTGAAATTCAACGGATCGATGTGGGGGTAATCCCGGTAATTCTTTCAAAAATACATCGGGAAATTCTTTTGCGACAGGAACATCACTGATGTTCTTTTCTTCAGGTTTAACTTCCTTGATGTGTGCTAGAATGATGTAACAACCTTTTCTTATTAGTTTCTGTGCCTTCAAACTACTAATAAGATTTAATTTCGCATTGTTCTTCTCTCCGTACACCATTAAAGGTTTTCCCTTTTCACGCATAATGCGAATCGCATTTTTGTAACAAACGACATCTGCTCTCACCTTTTTCAACCAGTCCATACCAATTATTACATCAAAACTCCCTAACTCGACTGGTATTAAATCAATTTTAAACGTTTCATCCCTCAATTTAATTTCTCTATCCCGACATATATTATCTGCTGAAATTAATTTACCGTTTGCTAATTCGAGTAAAAATTTACTATCCAAAGGCGTCAATGGGTAACTTAACTTAGCACAAAAATCTCTACTCATATAGCTTCTATCCGCACCCGAATCAAATAAAACATAAGCAGATTTATTATCAATAAGAAACGTACCCGTAACAAGCTCCGGGTCTTCCTGCGCTTCTGCCGTATTAATATTGAAAACTCTTCCGCGGCCCTGCCCATTAGTATTCCCCTGATTCGGGCAATTACTTCTAATGTGGCCCGGTTTTCCACATCCATAACAAACAAAGGCGGCATTACTTGTTTCACCACTATTTGTTCCTTTAGTTCTGTTAAACTTTGGTCTGTAGACCTCACACTTTTTCGCACCATGGCCAGTTCTTTTACACTTGGTGCAAAATGTCGTACAGAACCCATTCTGGTGGTACTCTTCACACCTTTGGCATTTTTGGTTTTTGTTGCCGTTGTTGTTATTGAGGTTGTTGTTGGGATTGTTATTGTTGTTGGAACGGTTGTTGTAGTTGTTGTTGTTGTTGGAACGTTTGTTGTAGTTATTGTTGGGATTGCGGTTATTTTTGCGATTGTTGTTGCGGTTGTGGTTGTAATTGTTGTTGTTGTTGTTGTATTGGTGACCCTTGTCACTGGTTTCTTCCCACTTTCTCTTGAGTTGTTTTGTGTTGGCTTCTTCAGCTGCCTGCTCTTTAATTCTTCCCTCAATCTAATTGATGAGTTTATGAGCCATTCGACTTGCCTTTTGTATAGAAGTGGGCTCGTGTGAACTCACATCTTCTTGAATCCTTACTGGTAACCCTTTTATAAACGCGTCGATCTTCTCTTCTTCATCTTCGAACCTTCCTGGACATAATAGACACAACTCTGTGAATCGTCGTTCATATGTGGTAATGTCAAACCCTTGTGTTCGTAACTCTCTAAGCTCTACCTTGAGCTTATTGACTTCGTTTCTAGGACGGTACTGCTTGTTCATCAATTGCTTGAATGCCGACTACGGTAGTGCGTAAGCAGCATTTTATCCTACCTGTTCAAGATAGGTGTTCCACCACGTTAACGCAGTACCTGTGAAGGTATGTGTAGCGTTCTTAACTTTATCCTCTTCAGTACACTTACTTATGGCAAACACCGATTTGAATTTCTCGGTCCACCGTTTCAATTCAATTGGTCCTTCAGTTCCATCAAATTCCAAAGGTTTGCAGGCAGTGAATTCTTTGTAGGATCATCCTACACGATTTCTTGTGGAATTAGTTCCACTGCTAGATCCAGAGTTATTGTTATTTTGCATCGCAGCCTATACTGCGGCTATGTTTGCTGCAAGGAAAACACGGAAGTCTTCCTCGCTCATGTTCAAATTCTAACGAGTCGCCGATGCCATTTCCTTCAAAAATAGCCAAAATAATTGAGTTAATCATATAGAATTTAAGAGTAGTCAATAGTATCTCGTAGCATTATATGAACTTATTTATAAAAGCTTTTTCTTCATATTAGCATTTTATAGTTTTAATTCGGGTAGTACCTACCCATTAAGTTCATACTTACTAGCTACTATACAACTCAACTACTACGCTTCTATATGAAAAACTTATTACAATAATATTTCGCGTTCAAACCTTTATACAATATTTTACAAACTTACAATACCACTATTATACATATAGGATGAAATATAGCACATAATATCTTTGCTACTCAGTAGCTATAAAGGCAATTCTAGTTAATACACAAGTTGTTCAGCAAATGAAATAAAGACACGTAATTCATAAGTCCAGAAACAAGTCATGCATTCAGGTTTTACTAAGCCAACTTCCCATCCTTGGTCTTGTGGAAAGTAACCGTTATGACCATTGGCTAGGTAGCATGTTGTAATGTCGTCAAAAGGACGAGGGTTTCGTAATGTTCAACAGCCTCGCAATAATCTAAAAACCTTATTTCTTACCCCAACTACTGAATCTGTCACTTGTGGGAAGGTTTTATTTAAAAGTTGTAACCCGATATTCTTTTTGTCACTTTGGTAAGAAGCGAACATCACTAACCCGTAAGTATAACATGCTTCTTTATATTGCATGTTAGAAGCTCTTTCTAACTCACGAAATCCTATGTTGGGATATGTTGAGTCAAAATAGGTTCTTAACCCGTAACGTAAAATTGCATTTGGTGTAACATCCCGCGTTTTTCCGTTAAATTTATTTTTAACACCGTCTTTTTTTTTTAAATAATATCTTTCGCTATTTAAATTCCCAATTTCCGTTGACTAACGTTTATAATATTCTCGTTATTTAATTATAACACCACTCGTCTACTCGAGCATTTTTAAAATATTTCGTTTGGTTAACTCCCGCTCCCGCTTTGAAACTTGAGGGACCAAAGTTGTCAAGTGGGCAAACTAGTTGACTAGGTCAACTAGTCAACCCACCATTCTCATCCATTCATTTCCATCCATCTTCACCTCCTTTTTCTCTCTAGCTCAAGAACTCCATTTCTCCCAACTTCACTAATTCATCATCTAAATCCGATTGGAGAAGCAAACATCAAAACAAATTACATATTCGTGATCCTCTCTTCATCCTCTTCGATTTGGTACCAATTTCATCAAGTTTGGGTAACATTTCTAAAACTCTAGATTTCTATAAATTCGTGTTTTTGACTTGAAATTGTGTTAGTTAGTGTCTATGGCTCGTAGGGATGTCGTGTATGTAATTTGTATGCTCGTTCTTCGTGTTTTGAAAATATGACATGAACACCCAAATGGGTCTAGCTTAATCTTGAGTTTTGGTTGCTCAAATGATGTTATAAGATAAAGTGTATGTGTTAAAAGTGTTAGTTACTTCCTTAGCTTCGTTTTGATATGTTGGATGATGAAAAACTAGCTCAATAACATGAAATGTGTTTTTGGTGAATCGATTATCGTTTTGGTAGGAACTTGATGCGGTTGAATGCTAGTTGAGACACTTGTTTGAATGTATGCTAGTTAACTAGTTAAATTGTATGCGTAAATAGCTTCGAAATGGTGTGATGTATGCTAGCGTTTGATTAGTGAATCATAAGTCTCATTTGTGTCGAAATTGATTTTGAAACGATAACGTGGCTAGTGATTTTGACGTAGTAAATGTTTATTGAAACTTGGAATATGCGTCTAGTTGCAATGTATGCGTTATTACCTTCAAAACGGCATATCATTTGTATGTTAAAAGTTCCCGAATCATAAAATACGTTTTACGAACTTGAAACTTTAAAAATGGACTTTTAAATGATCACTTGACGAGAAATAGGTTATGGAAAATGTTGTTTTTGTTTGATGAAACATGTTTAGTTGTGTTCCTTGTCAAAAGAGCTTTCCAACGGTATAAGATACGCTTTCTAATTGTTTACGGTTTGAGTTTTGCGTTTGTTTGAAATTTTACCAAGCCTTGAACAAGTGAAACAGGCCTGGGACCAGGCCACGGCCATTGTCGCGGCGCGACAGGCCTGGCCGCGGCGCGACATAAGCCGCGTCCAGATTCTGTTTCCCTTGACCTTTTTACTAAAAATGTTTGACATGTTCTAGACCTCCAATTTACATGCAACTTGTTTTAACATGCTTATATATGAATAACTAGCATAGAAAAATAGTTCGGGACCCGACCCGAACGTGTTGACTTTTTCGTTGACTTTGACCAAGTTTGACTTTTAGTCAAACTTAACCAAACTTTTATACAATCGTTCTAACATGCTTTTATACTTGATTCTTGCATGAAACTTGACAACGTGATTCACATGCTATACTTAATCGAGTCGTAACGAGCCATAGGACTAATTGAACACATTTCACCCGACCTTGTGTCGTAACCGGTTAATTGATATAACTTACTTGTTTAGGTCAAGGCTAAGCAACTTTCATGCACACGTTTACTTTGTGAAGTACATTTATACTCGTGCACTCGAGGTGAGATCATAGTCCCACCTTTTCAACAACTTTTTATACTTTTAAATTGTGGGCTGAGAAACATATACTTTGTTACATTTTGTACTACTTGCTTTTATACTTTGAACACAAGTACAAGGAAAACAAACATTCCACAGCGAGTTAGAACAAAAATCCTCAATTCGATTATCATTAGTTACACTTGCAGGGTGTAAGCGAGAACTTATATTGTGTGGCCATACGGGTTTGACAAACCCTCATTACGGACGGTTCGCTACCGTCTACGGATGAAATATATTTTCGGGAAACAGTGTATGTTCTAACACTATTGTGATGGGGTTCTATGGAAGGAAACGTTAAGTCTTGATAATTGGGTGCTCGCGAACCAACTTTTGGAATGCAACTTTTGGATGATCAATTTATGGAAATACTAAATCTTGTGGTTCAAAATATAACGTTTACAAATACACCTATGATTTCACCAACGTTTTTCGTTGACAGTTTTCTATATGTTTCTCAGGTTCATACTTGGCTATTTGATACATGCTTCCGCGTACACTCATACTTGCTTGGGGTCAAGCATACATGCATACACTCTGATTATTTGCTTGGAGTCGAGCATACATACATACATACGCTAGGGATAGCACTTTTGGATTCAAACTTTTGTTTACATACTTACGCTATTTATAGCAACTGTGTTTTTCAACTTATATTATGTCGCAAGTTATTTCATTTATACTTTATGACTTTTGTAAACTCAGACTTGTTGTCGAACGGTTTTGTAAACTAAACTTGCAAGTCTTGTACCTTTCAAATGAATGCGACATAATTTTGGTCAAACGGGTCTCATATAGGGACTACGACCACGCAACGGGACCTAAGTTAACGGCGCCGTCAATAACGGTTTTGGTCGGGTCGTTACAGGTGGTATCAGAGCGTTGGTTGTAGGGAACTAGGACGTGCATTAGTGTGTCTAACAGAGTCGTTAGGACGCATTAGTGAGTCTAGACTACAACCGGATAGTTAGCCATTGCATTCTGACATACATTTGCTATAGATAGCACTTACTTGACTACTTGTGCATTATACTTGAATCATTCTTAGGCAAACTTTTTAATGATACCCAACCTTCATTATACGAACTCGTATCCTGCCACTTTAGTTCGGGAACTCTGACTCCTTGGTTGTTATTCACCCCGTCTCATCTTAATATCCATGAGTATTGTAAAGTCACTGTCACTACTCTAGATGAGTATCATCATCACTATTTATCGCTACGGTTGCGTACTACTCGCTATCATGACTCGTTACTCTTTTCATACCTAACTACGTTATTGTCTGATTCGAACCGCATTGACGTGAACAATCACTTATACACTTCCCTCTGGGAACGCATCTTTAGAGTTGCACTAATTCTTTCGATTCAATACGAATCATGTTTGAGACATCGTTACATTTTGTTCATTTTAGATTTTCGCGATTACACGAACTTGAATCTATAGAGTGATGTGGGAATGGAAGTATGAGTTAGCGTAATATAACGACACTCGATCAACGTGGTTATATTACGGTAAGACATACCAAAGTTCTAGTGACGCGTGATGGTGGTTAGACTCGATCAACCTAAACACCACCATGTGCCATGTACATGACTTCATCTTTTCAGGTTTGGACATCCGAAAACTCCGAGAATATTGTTAACAACCATACCGCGGACACACCTTCGACTTTTGTCAAACTATATTTATGCTTCCGAATGAATTACCGATTCCTCTCGGCTTCAACCGTATGTTACACGTGTATACTAGCTCGTCCTCGCGCAGTCTTATGGACTAACTACAATTTACTCGTTATGCTCACATCGGGGCGGAAACTTCTCTTGCATCACCCTCGTACTTCCGGTTCAGGAGGTCCTTATTCTAAATTCTCTATGGAGAGCGACTCTTCACGTCATACAAGTATTCGCCGCGAGGGTGGATAGTCCTAACAATCGTTTTCAAAACCCGATAAGAACTTGCCCCGACGAACGTTTTTGGAAACCGATAAATCTTCCGCGGCGCGAAATTCTTGAGAAACAAAAACTTGTTCCAACAAACGTTTTCACGTCCTAACAAACTCTTTCAAATATACCTTAAAGAGATATACCCCGTTTTGGATCGAGATCCTCGTTTCACTTCTAGATTTTGGAGTGCCTTACAAAAAGCCTCGGGACCGCGTTTAGACATGAGTACCGCGTACCATCCACAACCCGACGGACCGAACAAACATACGATTTAAGTCTTGAAAACCATAATACGAATTTGTATTACCAACTTCAAATTTACTTGAGAAAAGTATTTTCCTTAACCGAATCCTCATACTACAATGATTTTCATTCGATTTTTAACGTCACTCCTTTTGAAACCACATGTGACCGGAAACGTCATTCTCCTTTGTCGAACCAAGTAAACGATGATCAATTCACCGGGGCCGAGGTTATTCATGAGCAACCGAGAAAATTTATTCATATTCAGGTAAAACCCTACGCGACTCGTAATCACCAAGAGCTACGCCAATGTTAGACGTAAACATTTCAAATTCCATGTGGAAAACCGCGTAACGTTAAAAGTCGCACCTTGGAAAGGTGCAATCCGTTTCGGGAAAACGTAGGAAGCTAAATACGCGATATTTTGATCCTTTAAATTCTTGGGTTGTTTTGGACCCGTCGCTAGCCGTTTAGATTTTCCGACTCATTTTGAGTCTCCGTTTATCCTACATTCGATGTATCAACTCAAAGACGTGTTTTGCGAAACGAGAACTTGTTATCTCCTTTGATGAACTCACTATCGACGATAAACCTCACTTCCTAGGAGGACCGATTGAAACCATGAATCATGGAAGCCAAACCTTAAAACAACATATGATCCCGACCGTCAAAATTCGTGGAAATACTCAAGGACGTACCTTCACTTATTCGTAGAATTTACAACGCAAGATCTCGAGTAAGATTCAACAACTACTACTTCCAACTAAATTTCGGGACGAAATTTCTTTTGAGGTGTGGATAATGTAACATCCCGCGTTTTTCCGTTAAATTTATTTTTAACACCGTCTTTTTTTTTTAAATAATATCTTTCGCTATTTAAATTCCCAATTTCCGTTGACTAACGTTTATAATATTCTCGTTATTTAATTATAACACCACTCGTCTACTCGAGCGTTTTTAAAATATTTCGTTTGGTTAACTCCCGCACCCGCTTTGAAACTTGAGGGACCAAAGTTGTCAAGTGGGCAAACTAGTTGACTAGGTCAACTAGTCAACCCACCATTCTCATCCATTCATTTCCATCCATCTTCACCTCCTTTTTCTCTCTAGCTCAAGAACTCCATTTCTCCCAACTTCACTAATTCATCATCTAAATCCGATTGGAGAAGCAAACATCAAAACAAATTACATATTCGTGATCCTCTCTTCATCCTCTTCGATTTGGTACCAATTTCATCAAGTTTGGGTAACATTTCTAAAACTCTAGATTTCTATAAATTCGTGTTTTTGACTTGAAATTGTGTTAGTTAGTGTCTATGGCTCGTAGGGATGTCGTGTATGTAATTTGTATGCTCGTTCTTCGTGTTTTGAAAATATGACATGAACACCCAAATGGGTCTAGCTTAATCTTGAGTTTTGGTTGCTCAAATGATGTTATAAGATAAAGTGTATGTGTTAAAAGTGTTAGTTACTTCCTTAGCTTCGTTTTGATATGTTGGATGATGAAAAACTAGCTCAATAACATGAAATGTGTTTTTGGTGAATCGATTATCGTTTTGGTAGGAACTTGATGCGGTTGAATGCTAGTTGAGACACTTGTTTGAATGTATGCTAGTTAACTAGTTAAATTGTATGCGTAAATAGCTTCGAAATGGTGTGATGTATGCTAGCGTTTGATTAGTGAATCATAAGTCTCATTTGTGTCGAAATTGATTTTGAAACGATAACGTGGCTAGTGATTTTGACGTAGTAAATGTTTATTGAAACTTGGAATATGCGTCTAGTTGCAATGTATGCGTTATTACCTTCAAAACGGCATATCATTTGTATGTTAAAAGTTCCCGAATCATAAAATACGTTTTACGAACTTGAAACTTTAAAAATGGACTTTTAAATGATCACTTGACGAGAAATCGGTTATGGAAAATGTTGTTTTTGTTTGATGAAACATGTTTAGTTGTGTTCCTTGTCAAAAGAGCTTTCCAACGGTATAAGATACGCTTTTTAATTGTTTACGGTTTGAGTTTTGCGTTTGTTTGAAATTTTACCAAGCCTTGAACAAGTGAAACAGGCCTGGGACCAGGCCACGGCCATTGTCGCGGCGCGAAAGGCCTGGCCGCGGCGCGACATAAGCCGCGTCCAGATTCTGTTTCCCTTGACCTTTTTACTAAAAATGTTTGACATGTTCTAGACCTCCAATTTACATGCAACTTGTTTTAACATGCTTATATATGAATAACTAGCATAGAAAAATAGTTCGGGACCCGACCCGAACGTGTTGACTTTTTCGTTGACTTTGACCAAGTTTGACTTTTAGTCAAACTTAACCAAACTTTTATACAATCGTTCTAACATGCTTTTATACTTGATTCTTGCATGAAACTTGACAACGTGATTCACATGCTATACTTAATCGAGTCGTAACGAGCCATAGGACTAATTGAACACATTTCACCCGACCTTGTGTCGTAACCGGTTAATTGATATAACTTACTTGTTTAGGTCAAGGCTAAGCAACTTTCATGCACATGTTTACTTTGTGAAGTACATTTATACTCGTGCACTCGAGGTGAGATCATAGTCCCACCTTTTCAACAACTTTTTATACTTTTAAATTGTGGGCTGAGAAACATATACTTTGTTACATTTTGTACTACTTGCTTTTATACTTTGAACACAAGTACAAGGAAAACAAACATTCCACAGCGAGTTAGAACAAAAATCCTCAATTCGATTATCATTAGTTACACTTGCAGGGTGTAAGCGAGAACTTATATTGTGTGGCCATACGGGTTTGACAAACCCTCATTACGGACGGTTCGCTACCGTCTACGGATGAAATATATTTTCGGGAAACAGTGTATGTTCTAACACTATTGTGATGGGGTTCTATGGAAGGAAACGTTAAGTCTTGATAATTGGGTGCTCGCGAACCAACTTTTGGAATGCAACTTTTGGATGATCAATTTATGGAAATACTAAATCTTGTGGTTCAAAATATAACGTTTACAAATACACCTATGATTTCACCAACGTTTTTCGTTGACAGTTTTCTATATGTTTCTCAGGTTCATACTTGGCTATTTGATACATGCTTCCGCGTACACTCATACTTGCTTGGGGTCAAGCATACATGCATACACTCTGATTATTTGCTTGGAGTCGAGCATACATACATACATACGCTAGGGATAGCACTTTTGGATTCAAACTTTTGTTTACATACTTACGCTATTTATAGCAACTGTGTTTTTCAACTTATATTATGTCGCAAGTTATTTCATTTATACTTTATGACTTTTGTAAACTCAGACTTGTTGTCGAACGGTTTTGTAAACTAAACTTGCAAGTCTTGTACCTTTCAAATGAATGCGACATAATTTTGGTCAAACGGGTCTCATATAGGGACTACGACCACGCAACGGGACCTAAGTTAATGGCGCCGTTAATAACGGTTTTGGTCGGGTCGTTACATTTGGGTTCCCCGCATTTAACACTTTAAAGAAAACAAGGCGTAACTTACAGTCTCCCCAATGTGATATACCCCACCTATCAAAGGAAAGCCTTTTATAAACTAAGGCATTTCTGGAAAGTCTTTCAAATGTTTGACAAGTTAATTTCGCCATAACTAAATGTACTGATGAATTCCGACCGACTCTAGACAAGATTTCCTCAATCATATCCACTGGTAGGTCTTCTAAAATATTCGGTTGTCTACCCTTAACGTCCATTTTGTTTTTATACTGTAAAATAGACAAGGATTAGATTCGTAAAAGATAATTAACAAACAATACAAGCAATTTTTACATAGAACATAAAAGTACAAGCACACTACAATACATATAATACACAACATGATTACAACCCTCTAATCTGAATCACTGGTTTATTCTTCTTCGGACTTGGTTCATTTTCCTAATTTTCTAGGGATATATGGTGCTCCTCTAATACGATCCGTCGTTTTCCACAATGGTTTAGAAAAACCTGGTGGTTTAGAGGTTCCCGGGTTATTGTTACAATTTAGGAAATACGGACGTTGCCGATACATATAAAGTTCATCAGGGTTGGAATCAGGTTTCTCTATTTTTATACCTTTTCCCTTATTATTTTCTTTTACCATATTAAATTGGGTCGAGGTAATTTCTATAACATCATCGGAATCCTCATCGGGATCCGATTCATCGGAAAATTAGTAATCTTCCCAATATTTTGCTTCCTCAGCGGAAACACCATTGACCATTTTTAACTTTGGTCCGTTGGTTGATGATTTTCTTTTGTTTAATCGATTTACAGTAGGTATCAATATTTCTTCCTCCGAAACCTCTTCTTCTTCTGGTTCCTCCTCTTCCGGTTCCTCCTCTTCTGATTCCTCTTCTTCCGGTTCCTCTTCTTCCGGTTCCTCTTCTGGAATTTGTGAATCTTCCCAAATTATATTCGACTCTTATTATTATTAGGTGAGTCGATGGGATTTGTACTAGTGGTAGACATCTATCACACAATATCAAACACATTAAGAGATTAATATATCACATAATATTTACATGTTAATAATATATAGTTTCCAACAAAAGTGTTAAGCAATCATTTTTAAAGAAAACACGGTCGAAGTCCAGACTCACTAATGTATCCTAACAAACTCGATAAGACACACTAATGCAAATTTCTGGTTCTCTAAGACCAACGCTCGGATACCAACTGAAATGTCCCGTTCATATTGATTATAAACGGTCCATATTAATTGATTTCATCGCGAGGTTTTGACTTCTATATGAGACGTTTTTCAAAGATTGCATTCATTTTTAAAACAACCATAACCTTTATTTTATCGAAAAAGGTTTAAAAATGTATTATGTAGATTATCAAATAATGATAATCTAAAATATACCGTTTACACACGACCATTAGATAATGGTTTACAATAAGAATATATTACATCAAAAATAAGTTTCTTGAATGCAGTTTTTACATAATATCATACAAGCATGGACTCCAAATATTGTCCTTATTTTAGTATGCAACAGCGGAAGCTTTTAATAATCACCTGAGAATAAACATGCTTAAAACGTCAACAAAAATGTTGGTGAGTTATAGGTTTAACCTATATATTATCAAATCATAGTAATAGACTACAAGATTTCATATTTCAATATACATCCCATACATAGAGATAAAAATCATTCATATGGTGAACACCTGGTAACCGACATTAACAAGATGCATATAAAATATTCCCATCATTCCGGGACACCCATCGGACATGATAAAATCGAAGTACTAAAGCATTCCAAATTTCAGAATGGGGCTTGTTGAGCCCGATAGATCTATCTTTAGGATTCGCGTCAATTTGGGGGTCTGTTCCCAAATTCTTAGGCTACCAAGCTAAAAAGGGGCATATTCGGCTTCGATCATTCACCCATATAATGTAGTTTCATTTACTTGTGTCTATTTCGTAAAACATTTATAAAATTGCATGTATTCTCATCCCAAAATATTAGATTTTAAAAGTGGGACTATAACTCACTTTCACAGATTTTTACTTCGTCGGGAAGTAACACTTGGCCACTGGTCGATTCACGAACCTATAACAAATATGTACATATATATCAAAGTATGTTCAAAATATATTTACAACATTTTTAATACGTTTTAATGTTTTAAGTTTATTAAGTCAGCTGTCCTCGTTAGTAACCTACAACTAGTTGTCCATAGTTAGATGTACAGAAATAAATTGATATATATTATCTTGACCCAATCCACAACCCAGTGTATACACGTCTCAGGCTAGATCACAACTCAAAGTATATATATTTTTTGAATCAACCTCAACCCTGTATAGCTAACTCCAACATTACTGCATATAGAGTGTCTATGGTTGTTCCAAATAATATATATAGATGGGTCGATATGATATGTCAAAACATTTGCATACGTGTCTATGGTATCCCAAGATTACATAATATATTAGAATACATGTATAATACAATATAAGTTAGCTAGGATATGATTAATATAGATTTGTTACAATATTTTCCGTAGCTACAACAATCAAAAAAATATCCAATCTTGTTTTACCCATAACTTCTTCGTTTTAAATCCGTTTTGAGTGAATAAAATTTCTATGATTTCATATTGAACTCTATTTTATGAATCTAAACAGAAAAAGTATAGGTTTATTGTCAAAAATATAAGTTACAAGTCATTTTTGTAAGAGGTAGTCATTTCAGTCGAAAGAACGACGTCTTGATGACCATTTTGAAAAACATACTTCCACTTTGAGTTTAACCATGATTTTTGGATATAGTTTCATGTTCATAAGAAAAATCATTTTCTCAGAAGAACAACTTTTAAATCAAAGTTTATCATAGTTTTTAATTATCAAACCCAAAACAGCCCGCGGTGTTACTACGACGGCGTATATCCGGTTTTATTGTGTTTTTCGTGTTTTCTGGTTTTGAATCATTAAGTTAGCAAATGGGTTTAGTTGATTTTAAAAGTCAATTTAGAAGGATTAACTTTTGTTTGCGAACAAGTTTAGAATTAACTAAACTATGTTCTAGTGATTTCAAGTTTAAACCTTCAAATAAGGTAGTTTTATATATATGAATTGAATGATGTTATGAACATCATTACTACCTCAGCTTTTGTGGATAAACCTACTAGAAATGAGAAAAATAGATCTAGCTTCAAAGGATCCTTGGATGGCTTGAAAGTTCTTGAAGCAGAATCATGACACGAAAACAAGTTCAAGTAAGATTTCCACTCGAAATAAGATTGTTATAGTTATAGAAATTGAATCAAAGTTTGATTATGAGTATTACCTTGTATTAGAAAGATATCTTACTATAAATAAGAAAGATTTCTTGAGGTTGGATGATCACTTTACAAGATTGGAAGTAAGCTAGCAAACTTAGAAGTATTCTTGATTTTATGAAACTAGAATTTATAGAATTTATGAAGAACACTTAGAACTTGTAGATGAAACATGAGAGAGATCAATTAGATGAAGAAAATTGAAGAATGAAAGTTTTTTTAGGTGTTTTTGGTCTTTGGTATATGGATTAGATATAAAGGATGTGTAATTTTGTTTACTTGTAAATAAGTCATGAATGATTACTAATATTTTTGTAATTTTATGAGATATTTCTTACTAGTTGACAAATGATGGTTCCCACATGTGTTAGGTGACTCACATGGGCTGCTAAGAGCTGATCATTGGAGTGTATATACTAATAGTACATAAATCTAAAAGCTGTGTATTGTACGAGTACGAATACGGGTGCATACTAGTAGAATTGTTAATGAAACTGAACGAGGATGTAATTGTAAGCATTTTTGTTAAGTAGAAGTATTTTGATAAGTGTCTTGAAGTCTTTCAAAAGTTTATGAATACATATTAAAACACTACATGTATATACATTTTAACTGAGTCGTTAAATCATCGTTAGTCGTTACATGTAAATGTTGTTTTGAAGCCTTTAGGTTAACGATCTTGTTAAGTGTTGTTAAACCATTGTTTATTATATCAAATGAGATGTTAAATTATTACATTATCATGATATTATGATGTATTAATATATCTTAATATGATATATATAGAATTAAATGTCGTTACAACGATAATCGTTACATATATGCCTCGTTTCGAATTCCTTAAGTTAGTAGTCTTGTTTTTACATATGTAGTTCATTGTTAATATACTTAATGATATGTTTACTTATCATAATACCATGTTAACTATATATATATCCATATGTATAACATCATATAGTTTTTACAAGTTTTAACGTTCGTGAATCACCGGTCAACTTGGGTGGTCAATTGTCTATATGAAATCTATTTCACTTAATCAAGTCTTAACAAGTTTGATTGCTTAACATGTTGGAAACACTTAATTATGTAAATAACAATTTCATTTAATATATATAAACATGGAAAAGTTTGGGTCACTACAACAGGGGCTGAAATTGTCAAATATGCTGTCAGATTCTGTAAGGAACTGATCTTGCAAAAATCTCAAACTTATTAGGGACCAAAAGTGTAAAAATGTCATCAGATTTGAGTTTTTGGGCTCTTTAGATTCGGTAAGCCCATTAATAAAGACTGAAGCCCAGTAAAAATATGAGATTCGATTGGGCCTTTAGTATGAATTTTGAGAAGCCCAATTAACAAACTAAAGATCAAAACCCAATGTGATTTGCAATACTGAATGCAATACCGAGTCCAGGTACTGAGTTATATACCGAAGCTTATACCGAGTTCAATACCGAGTGTGTAACTAAATCAAATATACCGAATGAAATTCTTCAAGTAAACTTGAAGGATGTAATAAACGATCTGATTCAACACAGTTCAACCTATAACTCAGAATCAAATCCGAATTATAGCAGCAAGTATGAACACCCACGTCTTCATATGAACACAAAAATTGAATTGTTGATTTAGGAACTTTTAGTGATTGATTCCTTCACGAAAACTACAACAAATCATCTCGTCAACGCTCGTGAATCAATCACAATAATTGAATCAGCTGAAATCGATTCAATTAAAACTTTGACCGTATGAAATTCAACCTTGACCTCCGAGATCTGTAATCATTCAATGGTTGTTAACTTGATTTGAAACATCACGAAGATTCGGTTTCAGTTTAGGAACAAGAATCTGAAATCAATTCGATGTGAAAATCATTAATTGATGATTTCAATATTTTGGTTCAATAATGATGAAGAACAAAGCACTGTAGCAGTGGCCGTTGATTTTCGTGATTAAATGATGTTGATGATAAGATCTGATCTGTTGTTGTTATTATTGAAGAATCACGATGTAACGACCCGGAAATTTCCGACCAAATTTAAACTTAATCTTATTTTATTTCGACACGATAAGCAAAGTCTGGAATGTTGAATCTCAAAATTTTTGAACTGTTTTCTTACATTCATTAAACTCCGACTGCTCACGACGATTCACGAACCACTATTTGTAATTAAATACATATATATTTGAATATATGAATATATAATAATAATTTGAAATATAATTAGAAATATATATATTGTTGTTATTAAAGTTAATTATACAAAATAAAAATCAAAATATAATAATCATTATTTAAAACATATTTATATATATAAAGAAAGAATATTAAATATATATTTTGTGATTTTGAAGTTATTTAGTAAACGACGGTAATGCTCAAATGTTATTCTATCGATAACAAACGAGTTAAAAAGGAACTTATGTGATTTTAACATAAACGGTGATCCAAAAATAAGTTTTATAAATTATAGGCTTATTAATAATATATTTAGAAGTTATTTGATAAATTTTAACAAGAACTATATTTTACTAAGGGTTGGAAGTGGATAATTAATGTAATTTTTATTTAATAATTAATGACTGAATTTTATACCATACTGACCAAAATAAATAAAACTATTTAATTTAAAATTTTGAGATTTTTCCGAATACTTTTATTCGTCAGTGAGTAACAACGGGGTACGAAATAATAGTCCGTGTAAAATTGTCAGTAGAGTTTATTATTGATTCACACGTTTATGTTTTAAAATTATATTATAAGTTTTGGAATCACTGTGCCTGAATTCGCTTTTCGTTTCTTTTCCCTTTCAAGTTATGACTGCTTAAAATTCTCGTACAGTGTTTTAATATTTTCTATGTTCGCCACTAACTGAGTATTATTATTAATAGATTTAATGTTTTTCTTTTACTACCTAACTATCTATTATATATATACTACATATGTTGTGCATGATGAATCATCCCACTAAACCATCATTGTTATGTTTATTATTCCATGGCGTCATTTATGTTTCTTGATTAAATGAAACTTAAACCTGAGCCATAAACCAATCAAACTGCTAGTTGCTTTTGGTTCCTATTCCTATTTTGGCCAACCTTCGAACCAACCCACAAACACCATGACAACCGCCATTTACAATCAAGATGTAAACTGTTACTCCTGCTGTGATAATTCGAGAACAAAAACATATTTTGAGCTACTTCTGTTTTTCCTTCTATTTCTGTCTGAAGGCTCACATCACCACTAACTTCCACCAACCACCTCCTGCTACTCGTCTCTTTTGTTTACAACTCAAACACCACACAAAACTATCTCACACTATCACTACTGCTCGACTTTTATCTATTTTTGTTCGATAACCAAAGACCACCACTTCAAACCCAATTGGAACATCACCCTACGACTACCACAACCTACAGCCCATTTTAACTACCTGCTGCTACAACTATCTTGGGTCTGTAACCTATTCGAGCCAAACATCCGGGATAACCATGAAACCACAATCAAACCCACACGCCACCACCTTGCTCCTTTCTTCTTTTTAAATCATTAAATCACCAAACCAAATTGATCCCTTTTTAAGGTGAGCTACAATCGTAACAACCATGATTCGCAGACTATAAGAGGATCATCTAACAAGTACTCAAACGGTATGGATTGTTTAAAAAGGTTGATAATCATAAAGGATTATTTAATTGATATAAAAAGTAAAACCGAAAACGTATTACACTTTATTACTAATGAACTAGTTCTCAGATTTCAAGATAAATGTTTTCTTCTCGATTACACTATCCTGGCAGCAAAACATCAACACAAACCCATCAAACCTTTTTTTGTTACACCTTCTGTTCGAATGCAATGAATACTGCTACAGCTTTCACTGTCTGTTTTACTTTAATCCGCTACAAATCACCACCATTAACAACTATAACCATCACCATGAAATCCAGATCCATTCGTCCACTTCATTATTTCTTATTTCTCACTCTTTTCCTTTCTCATCTAAGTTAAGATCAGTTTAGAAATTGTAATCTAAACCCTTCAAGAACACAATTTATTACTGCTCGTGTTCAATCCATTCGAAAATACAGAACATATATTAATGGATGAAGAAATTAAGAGAATATAAATGAACTAACTACCTACCTGATCAATTGATGAACCAATCTCATGATTTGATTGATGGTGATGATAATTGATACAGTCCCTGTTATTACCCGCTGCTATGTTTAAATCTTCTTCCTAATTCAAACAGACATTGAATTAGACATCAAAAATCGAACACCACTTGTTGAGAATTACTGCTCCTTTGTTCACAAATTGTTACAGTTACCCCCTTTTGTTTCGAATTGATTGACCGATTGAAGACCTAGATCGATCGACTGGTGCAGCTTTGTCTGTTTGGGGTTACACGATATCATCACACCCATTTAATCGAATTAGTTACACAGTATTGGGCTTATGGGATCCACTTAATTCAAATTGGGCCAACTAATCTGTTTTGTATCAGGCTGCTGTGTAAGATTTCTGTTTCTTTTCAAAGCCCAATTATGATTGGGTTTGTATTCAATCGATTAGAATTTTAGAAGAAGGAGAAACAGCATATTTTGGTTTAATAAAACAAACGGGTTATAGTGATGTTTTGAGTTATAAAACAAAAAAGAAAGAGATGGAGGGATGGTTTGTAGTGTTTGTGGTTGAGCGAGAGGTTGTGAGTTCGAGTCCGGGCGTGGGCATTTATTTATTTATTTGAGCTTTTTTGAAGGTAGCCTATTTTAATTATTATTATTATTATTATTATTATTATTATTATTATTATTATTATTATTATTATTATTATTATTATTATTATTATTATTATTATTATTATTATTAATATTATTATTATTATTATTATTATTGTTGTTATTGTTGTTGTTGTTGTTGTTGTTGTTATTATTATTGTTATTATCATTAGATAATTGTTATTATTCCTAATATTTAGAAGTATTAGTATTATCATCATTAATCAAATTAATAACATTATCATTATTGTTATTACTAGTATTATCATTAAGTATTATAATTATTATTATTATTATTACTAAAATAAGTATTAGTTATCATTTATTATTATTATGATTAAAATTACAATTATTATTATTATTATTACTAATATTATTATTAAAACTATCACTAGCAGTAAAATTATTATGTTAGTTATTATTATTATCATTACTATTATTATTAATATTATTATTAGTATTACTGTTAAAATTATCATTTATTATTATTAACAAAAGTATTTTTATTAAAATTATCATTTTCATTATTATTATAAGTATTATCATTCTTATTATCATATTTAACATTATTACTAGTATTTTTATAATAAATAACAATTATTTATCTAAAGTAAATAAAGTAAATATATCTAACTAAATTAGTAATGAAATCTATAAATTATTAAATGTAATAAGTATATCACTAAGAAATAATACATAAATTTGTTCGATTACAATTATGTTTATTAATATATATGCAAATGATATAGGTTCGTGAATCCAAGTCCAACCCTGCATTGTTCAATGTCATCATATGTATTTTTACTACAAAATACAGTATTGTGAGTTTCATTACTCCCTTTTTAAATGCTTTTACAATATATATTTTTGGGACTGAGAATACATGCACTTTTATAAATGTTTGACGAAATAGACACAAGTAATCGAAACTACATTCTATGGTTGAATTGTTATACAGGATATCGCCCTTGTTGAATTTGGTAGCCTAAGAATTGGTGTTATTATAATTGCCACCAATTGACGCGAATCCTAAAGATAGATCTATGGGCTTTGACAAGCCCGAGTCAGAGAATTTGAACTGCTTTAGTACTTTGATGTTTATATGTTTGGGGATATTCTAGATGCATTTTGTTAATGTCGGTTACCAGGTGTTCAATCCATATGAATGAATTTTAAACACTTACGAGTGTATGATTATTGATTAAATGAAATCTTGTGGTCTATTAAAATTATGGAAATGATTGATTACGATAAACTAATGAACTCACAACCTTTTGTTGACACTTGAAAGCATGTTTATTCTTAGGTTTGAAAGAAATATTCAGCTCTGCATTTGCTCATTTTAGAGATATTACTTGGAGTCATTCATAGCATATTTCAAAAGACGTTGCATTCAAGTCATTGAGTTCAATAAAGATTATTTCTAAAGTAAATGACAGATTAGGTCATTTATAGTTTGGATGTTATGGAATGGTATGCATGCTTGTCAACTTTTGATGAAATGAAAGTCTGTCTTTTAAAAAAAAAATGAATGCAATGTTTGTAAAATTTATCATATAGAGGTCAAATACCTCGCGATGTAACCATATGTTATTGTATTCGTTCTTATGGATTTGGACGGGTCGTCTCATGTGGTATCCGAACGGTGGTCTTAGCGAACCAGGTCTGCATTAGTGTGTCTAACTGATAGTCGTTAGGATGCATTAGTGAGTCTGGACTTCGACCGTGTCTGCATGTCAAAAGTTTTGCTTATCATTTTTGTCGAAAATTATCTGCTTACTATTCTTAGTCTAGACACGTCTTACTGCATTAATTGCATGAATAGTGTATAGACAAAATTCATAATTTAGCGTATCTGTTACTATAAACTTTGCCTGACGTATTCCGTAAATTCCTCCATAATCTACGAAATCTTTTGCTCTATATATAGATATTCTATGTAATTAGAATACCACCCGATAGCCGAAAAATCATTTCATATCGAAAAATCCTTTATTCAATCGTACGAAATGGAATTTGTCATCAGTTCAAGTCCCTCGAATTCCGAAATAGAATCCCACTCAAGCTCCGAAAGCAGTGTGATCGGAATGGATCAACCAATCAGCCATTATCTATTCTGGATGAATTGGGGAAGGGTTCGTAGCCTCCTCAATCATTGGAGACAAGAAGAAGGTGATCCCTTCCATCCACCACATTGCCCTCTTGGCGAAGAACCTGAAGCACTTACCGGCGAACCTGTCCGAAGCACCATTTTCTCTCTCATTTTCAGGGTATCTCGTCATGACTATATATTATCTCAAACTCTAGATCTTATTCATCCGCTCGTTTTGACCGACAATCATCCCGGAATAATGGAAGAAGTCAACGAGCTACGCGCTCGAGTAATCAATTTGGAGAATATGGTGCAAAACTTACCAGCTTCAGCAACATCACCAGCACCAACATTACCACCAACATCAACACCAGTACCACCAACAACCCAAGTTTCAACATCACATGCCTCAACATCTCATTCTGTACCTTCAGTATAATCATCGTTCTACATGACTTTCTACATCAGTTATCTTCATTCGACATGGCGATTATGTAATCTCTAGTGTTTTAGAGATTATCTATTCTTGTTCTAACGGTAAATCAAATGAGTTTAATATCATATTGACTTATTAAATCCATGATTACATCTAAAGAAAATATATATGTATATATGTTTTCATAAATATTGTAATTAAAAATTCTTTTGTACAAACTGTTAATGGTGAAAATATTTTAACGGGTAGGTAATACCCGAGGAATATTTAAATTTCACATTAATAAATTACACTGTACATTCTTAGAATCTGATTCAACAGTTATTTACTATCCTACTTACATCCACCGATGCACGTATCCGTTCACCGCAGAATAACCATTTTCATTCAATTTCATATTTGGATTTTGACCTATCAGAATCCGACAAGTGGCATAATGAAGAAAACATTGGACAAAATAAAGTTTGTTAGAAACAAACAAATTAACTATGAGAAATTTTGTTAAGAATCCACGCTAACAAAATCCTAGCTAACTGTTCCTAGTTAACTGTTAATTCCTTATTACATTTAATTATCGCAATTTAATTATCGCAATTTAATTATCGCAATTTTAATTCTCGCAATTTTATTTATTGTCATTTAATTTCTATTACTTATTTTACCCACTTTAAATATCGGGACACGTATACAAGGTTTTGACATATCATATCGACGCATCTATATATATTATTTGGAATAACCATAGACACTCTATATGCGGTAATGATCGAGTTAGCTATACAGGGTTGAGGTTACTTCTAAATAATATATATACTTTGAGTTGTGATCGAGTCTGAGACATGTATATAATGGGTCACGACACGTATTAATTAATTCGAATATTATATTAAACTATATATGAATTATTGAATTACTAACTGTGGACTACTAATATTGGACAATTAAAATGAATTAAAATATTGATTATAACATATGAAACTCAACATTTCTTCAAGTTTGCCACTTGATTTCATCTTAAACCTCATTTGTATCTTGACGATTACAATCTGCGTTCAAACCTTTCATGATTCTTGAAAACACCTCAATCGAGAGGATGAACCAGCCGCATTTCATCTACGGGAGAAAAGATTGATGCATATAGTTATGCACCTGAAAACATTCAGAACCTGAGTAAACATTTAACACGTATCTGTGCTAGTTCCTTTGGCGTTGTTATTATCGAAAATAATTTTGCAATTCCTTTTCAAATTAGCCAATTTTTTCACAGCTCCAACAAGACAACTTCGACTTTTCCGCCGGAGTAACTCTATTATAACCCTGAGATATACGATTACCCTTTCCATCATTATTACCGGGGAACCTTTTATATTCCGCCACATTAGCAGTAAACTTACCAACAACTTCATTGATTTTTGACTTTTCAAAAAATTATTATATTCATTGAAACTCTATCATGTGCTCATCCACATTTTGTAACAATAATTGTCATACCAAATACCGGGAATCATCAATCACTATTTCGAATCTCGCAGCGTTCTACATCAACAGTTATATGTATATATATAACATTTACCTCTTAGAATTATGATCTACCATTCTGAAATTCTGACAAGCACCCAGTCTGCAAATCAATCCTTTGAAATTTGAAAAGTTGAATGAAGCAACAGAGACTGTAAACGACCTTAACAGCCAAAACTTTGATGATAAAGAATTGTATGTTGGCAAAGCTCGGAAATGTTGGAACTGGAAAACGGATTGAGTAAACCAAGAAGGAGACTCTGAACAAATCACAAGGACTAAACTTGTATATAAAGAATCCTGATGATTCTGTTCTGGTGAAATCTTTAGCGAATACCTTGTTCTGTAATTGTTCTAAATCATTATGAATGAATTTCTTCATCACATTTTGATTGTAGAATTATAAGATATTATCATATCTTTCATTATTAATATCCTCAATATCTCTGAAGATATCTTCATAAATATTCTTGTCCGATATTAATTCTCTCTGCGCTATCTTTGTTATATCCTAAAAGAAAACTGTTTTAGTTTCTAAATCCCTAAAAACTTAGAGTTTGAATTACGAATGATTTTGAAGTAGTGTTGGAAATTGATGCATGAGTTAGTATAATATAATGACACTTGATCAACGTGATTATATTACAGTAAGTCATGCTGAGTTTCTAATGAAACGTGATGATTCACAGACCATAACGTCATCATGTGCCATGTTACACAACTCTTACATTCTATCTAATCTCCAAACATATCAAGAACATATCTTCCTGATAGTTCTATCTTCTCTCTTGAATTCTAGTAATTTAACCAATCAAGATCGTGCTATTACAATCTCTCTCTTTGAACATTAGTTATGTTCATTCAAAACTTCATACCTACGAATTCTGGACCATTATTCGCTCGACTTAAAGTCGGAAGAGAAAATAAAAGTATGGAACTCCAAAATATAAAGGAAATGAAGGGGATGAATTTATAGTGAAATATCCGGAAGAGCAATCGAGACGGATGATTGCATTTAATTAAAAAGAATCCTAATTTCCTTATTTACCGAAGGATCAAATCTTTTAGATTTCAAAGATTTTCTTTAAATTTCTTGAATTTCGAAAATCCACCGTGACTACGTCAAAAGTTAAATCTTTATCTCAATCTTTTGTGATAGCTTCACTCGTACTCTTCGAATAATCGAATTATCTTACCTATATTACGCAACGGTGATAAAATTTTATTTTATCAATTCATATTTGTCATAAAAACATTCTAATCATTAACCATGACGACCTCATTCAAATTTCGGGACGAAATTTCTTTAACGGGTGGGTACTGTGACGACCCGGAAATTTCCGACCAAATTTAAACTTAATCTTATTTGATTTCAATATGATAAGCAAAGTCTGTAATGTTGAATCTCAAAATTTTTGAACTGTTTTCTTACATTCATTAAACTCCAACTGCTCACGACGATTCACGAACCACTATTTGTAATTAAATACATATATATTTGAATATATAATAATAATTTGAAATATAATTAGAAATATATATATTGTTGTTATTAAAGTTAATTATACAAAATAAAAATCAAAATATAATAATAATAATCATTATTTAAAACATATTTATATATATAATGAAAGAATATTAAATATATATTTTGTGATTTTGAAGTTATTTAGTAAACGACGGTAACGCTCAAATGTAATTCTATCGATAACAAACGAGTTAAAAAGGAACTTATGTGATTTTAAAATAAACGGTGATCTGAAAATAAGTTTTATAAATTATAGGTTTATTAATAATATATTTAGAAGTTATTTGATAAATTTTAACAATAACAATATTTTACTAAGGGTTGGGAGTGAATAATTAATGTAATTTTTATTTAATAATTAATTACTGAATTTTATACCATAATGACCAAAATAAATAAAACTATTTAATTTAAAATTTTGAGATTTTTTCGAATACTTTATTTGTCACAGAATAACAACGGGGTACGAAATAATAGTCCGTGTAGAGTTTATTATTGATTCACACGTTTATGTTTTAAAATTATATTATAAGTTTTAGAATCACTATGCCTGAATTCGCTTTTCGTTTCTTTTCCCTTTCAAGTTATGACTGCTTAAAATTCTCGTACAGTGTTTTAATATTTTCTATGTTCGCCACTAACTGAGTATTATTATTAATAGATTTAATGTTTTTCTTTTACTACCTAACTATCTATTATATATATACCACATATGCTGTGCATGATGAATCATCCCACTAAACCATCATTGTTATGTTTATTATTCCATGGCATCATTTCTGTTTCTTGATAAAATGAAACTTAAACCTGAGCCATAAACCAATCAAGCTACTAGTTGCTTTTGGTTCCTATTCCTATTTTGGCCAACCTTCGAACCAACCCACAAACACTAAGAAAACCGCCATTTACAATCAAGATGTAAACTGTTACTGCTGCTGTGATAATTCGAGAACAAAAACAGATTTCTAGCTACTTCTGTTTTTCCTTCTATTTCTGTCTGAAGGCTCACATCACCACTAACTTCCACCAACCACCTCCTACTAGTCGTCTCTTTTGTTTACAACTCAAACACCACACAAAACTATATCACACTGTCACTACTGCTCGACTTTTATCTATTTTTGTTCGATAACCAAAGACCACCACTTCAAACCCAATTGGAACATCACCCTACGACTACCACAACCTACAGCCCATTTTAACTACCTGCTGCTGCAACTATCTTGGGTCTGTAACCTATTCGAGCCAAACATCCGGGACAACCATGAAACCATAATCAAACCCACACGCCACCACCTTGCTCCTTTCTTCTTTTTAAATCATTAAATCACCAAACCAAATTAATCCCTTTTTAAGGTGAGCTACAACCGTAACAACCACGATTCACAGACTACAAGAGGATCATCTAACAAGTACTCAAATGGTATAGATTGTTTAAAAAGGTTGATAATCATAAAGGATTATACAATTGATATAAAAAGTAAAACCGGAAACGTATTACACTTTATTACTAATGAACTAGTTCTCAGATTTCAAGATAAACATTTTCTTCTCGATTACACTATCCTGGCAGCAAAACATCAACACAAACCCATCAAACCTTTTTTTGTTCACCTTCTGTTCGAATGCAATGAATACTGCTACAGCTTTCACTTTCTGTTTTACTTTAACCCGCTACAAATCACCACCATTAACAACTATAACCATCACCATGAAATCCAGATCCATTCGTCCACTTCATTATTTCTTATTTCTCACACTTTTCCTTTCTCATCTAAGTTAAGATCAGTTTAGAAATTGTAATCAAAACCCTTCAAGAACACAATTTATTACTGCTCGTGTTCAATCCATTCGAAAATACAGAATATATATTAATGGATGAAGAAATTAAGAGAATATAAATGAACTAACTACTTACCCGATCAATTGATGAACCAATCTCATGATTTGATCGATGGTGATGATAATTGATACAGTCCCTGTTATTACCCGCTGCTATTGAAATGTCCCGTTCTTATTGATTAAAAACGTTCCATATTAATTGATTTCGTTGCGAGGTTTTGACCTCTATATGAGACGTTTTTCAAAGACTGCATTCATTTTAAAACAAACCATAACCTTTATTTCATCAATAAAGGTTTAAAAACATTTTATGTAGATATCAAATAATGATAATCTAAAATATCCTGTTTACACACGACTATTACATAATGGTTTACAATACAAATATGTTACAACAAAATAAGTTTCTTGAATGCAGTTTTTACACAATATCATGCAAGCATGGACTCCAAATCTTGTCCTTATTTAAGTATGCGACAGCGGAAGCTCTTAATAATCACCTGAGAATAAACATGCTTAAAACGTCAACAAAAAATGTTGGTGAGTTATAGGTTTAACCTATATATATCAAATCGTAACAATAGACCACAAGATTTCATATTTCAATATACATCCCATACATAGAGATAAAAATCATTCATATGGTGAACACCTGGTAACCGACATTAACAAGATGCATATATAAGAATATCGCCATCATTCCGGGACACCCGTCGGATATGATATAATTTCGAAGTACTAAAGCATCCGGTACTTTGGATGGGGTTTGTTAGGCCCAATAGATCTATCTTTAGGATTCTCGTCAATTAGGGTAAATGTTCCCTAATTCTTAGATTACTAGACTTAATAAAAAGGGGCATACTCGATTTCGATAATTCAACCATAGAATGTAGTTTCACGTACTTGTGTCTATTTTGTAAATCATTTATAAAACCTGCATGTATTCTCATCCCAAAAATATTAGATTTTAAAAGTGGAACTATAACTCACTTTCACAGATTTTTACTTCGTCGGGAAGTAAGACTTGGCCACTGTCGATTCACGAACCTATAATAAATATGTACATATATATCAAAGTATGTTCAAAATATATTTACAATACTTTTAATACATTTTGATGTTTTAAGTTTATTAAGTCAGCTGTCCTCGTTAGTAACCTACAACTAGTTGTCCAACGTTAGATGTACAGAAAAAAATTGATATATATTATCTTTTATCAATCCACGACCCAGTGTATACACGTCTCAGGCTAGATCACAACTCAAAGTATATATATTTTTGGAATCAACCTCAACCCTGTATAGCTAACTCCCACATTACTGCATATAGAGTGTCTATGGTTGTTCCAAATAATATATACACATGGGTCGATATGATATGTCAAAACATTTGCATACGTGTCTATGGTATCCCAAGATTACATAATATATTAGAATACATGTATAATATAATATAAGTTAGCTAGGATATGATTAATATAGATTTGTTACCAATTTTCACGTTGCTACAACAAGAAAGATTATCCAATCTTGTTTTACCCATAACTTCTTCATTTTAAATCCGTTTTGAGTGACTCAAATTGCTATGGTTTCATATTGAACTCTATTTTATGAATCTAAACAGAAAAAGTATAGGTTTATATTCGGAAATATAAGTTACAAGTCATTTTTATAAAGGTAGTCATTTCAGTCGAAAGAACGACGTCTAGATAACCATTTTAGAAAACATACTTCCACTTTGAGTTTAACCATGATTTTTGGATATAGTTTCATGTTCATAAGAAAAATCATTTTCCCAGAAGAACAACTTTTAAATCAAAGTTTATCATAGTTTTTAATTAACTAACCCTAAACAGCCCGCGGTGTTACTACGACGGCGTATGTCCGGTTTTACAGTGTTCTTCGTGTTTCCAGGTTTTAAATCATTAAGTTAGCATATCATATAGATATAGAACATGTGTTTAGTTGATTTTAAAAGTCAAGTTAGAAGGATTAACTTTTGTTTGCGAACAAGTTTAGAATTAACTAAACTATGTTCTAGTGATTACAAATTTAAACCTTCGAATAAGATAGCTTTATATGTATGAATCAAATGATGTTATGAACATCATTACTACCTCAAGTTTTCTGGATAAAGCTACTAGAAATGAGAAAAATGGATCTAGCTTCAAAGGATCTTGGATGGCTTGAAAGTTCTTGAAGTAGAATCATAACACGAAAACAATTTCAAGTAAGATTTCCACTCGAAATAAGATTGTTATAGTTATAGACATTGAATCAAAGTTTGAATATGAGTATTACCTTGTATTAAAAAGATATCTTACTGTAAATAAGAAAGATTTCTTGAGGTTGGATGATCACTCTACAAGATTGGAAGTAAGCTAGCAAACTTGGAAGTATTCTTGATTTTATGAAACTAGAACTTGTAGAATTTATGAAGAACACTTAGAACTTGAAGATAGAACTTGAGAGAGATCAATTAGATGAAGAAAATTGAAGAATGAAAGTGTTTGTAGGTGTTTTTGGTCGTTGGTGTATGGATTAGATATAAAGGATATGTAATTTTGTTTTCATGTAAATAAGTCATGAATGATTACTCATATTTTTGTAATTTTATGAGATATTTCATGCTAGTTGCCAAATGATGGTTCCCACATGTGTTAGGTGACTCACATGGGCTGCTAAGAGCTGATCATTGGAGTGTATATACCAATAGTACATACATCTAAAAGCTGTGTATTGTACGAGTACGAATACGGGTGCATACGAGTAGAATTGTTGATGAAACTGAACGAGGATGTAATTGTAAGCATTTTTGTTAAGTAGAAGTATTTTGATAAGTGTCTTGAAGTCTTTCAAAAGTGTATGAATACATATTAAAACACTACATGTATATACATTTTAACTGAGTCGTTAAGTCATCGTTAGTCGTTACATGTAAGTGTTGTTTTGAAACCTTTAGGTTAACGATCTTGTTAAATGTTGTTAACCCAATGTTTATAATATCAAATGAGATTTTAAATTATTATATTATCATTATATTATGATGTACGAATATCTCTTAATATGATATATATATATACATTAAATGTCATTACAACGATAATCGTTACATATATGTCTCGTTTCAAAATCATTAAGTTAGTAGTCTTGTTTTTACATATGTAGTTCATTATTAATATACTTAATGATATGTTTAATTATCATAATATCATGTTAACTATATATATAACCATATATATGTCATCATATAGTTTTTACAAGTTTTAACGTTCGTGAATCACCGGTCAACTTGGGTGGTCAATTGTCTATATGAAACCTATTTCAATTAATCAAGTCTTAACAAGTTTGATTGCTTAACATGTTGGAAACACTTAATCATGTAAATAACAATTTCATTTAATATATATATAAACATGAAAAAGTTCGGGTCACTACAGTACCTACCCGTAAAATAAATTTCGTCCCGGAATTTTAAGCAGTTGGAGGTGTTGACGTATCTTCTGGAAAAAAATGCGGGAATTTCTTCTTCATCTGATCTTCTCGTTCCCAGGTGAACTCGGGTCCTCTACGAGCATTCCATCGAACCTTAACAATTGGTCTCTTGTTTTACTTAAGTCTTTTAACCTCACAATTCATTATTTTGACGGGTTCTTCAATGAATTGAAGTTTTTCATTGATTTGGATTTTGTCCAACGGAATAGTGAGATCTTCTTTAGCAAAACATTTCTTCAAATTCGAGACGTGGAAAGTGTTATGTACATTCGCAAGTTGTTGAGGTAACTCAATTCGGTAAGCTACTGGTCCGACACGATCAATAATCTTGAATGGTCCAATATACCTTGGATTTAATATCCCTCGTTTACCAAATCAAACAACACCTTTCCAAGGTGCAACCTTAAGCATGACCATCTCTCCAATTTCAAATTCTATGTCTTTTCTTTTAATGTCGGCGTAGCTCTTTTATCGACTTTGGGCGGTTTTCAACCGTTGTTGAATTTGGATGATCTTCTCGGTAGTTTCTTGTATTATCTCCGGACCCGTAATCTGTCTATCCCCCACTTCACTCCAAAAAATCGGAGACCTGCACTTTCTACCATAAAGTGCTTCAAACGGCGCCATCTCAATGCTTGAATGATAGCTGTTGTTGTAGGAAAATTCTGCTAACGGTAGATGTCGATCCCAACTGTTTCTGAAATCAATAACACATGCTCGTAGCATGTCTTCAAGCGTTTGTATTGTCCTTTCGCTCTTCCCATCAGTTTGTGGATGATAGGCAGTACTCATATCTAGACGAGTTCCTAATGCTTGCTGTAATGTCTGCCAGAATCTTGAAATAAATCTGCCATCCCTATCAGAGATAATAGAGATTGGTATTCCATGTCTAGAGATGACTTCCTTCAAATACAGTCGTGCTAACTTCTCTATCTTGTCATCTTCTCTTATTGGCAGGAAGTGTGCTGATTTGGTGAGACGATCAACTATTACCCAAATAGTATCAAAACCACTTGCAGTCCTTGGCAATTTAGTGATGAAATCCATGGTAATGTTTTCCCATTTCCATTCCGGGATTTCAGGTTGTTGTAGTAGACCTGATGGTTTCTGATGTTCAGCTTTGACCTTAGAACACGTCAAACATTCTCCTACATATTTAGCAACATCGGCTTTCATACCCGGCCACCAAAAATGTTTCTTGAGATCCTTGTACATCTTCCCCGTTCCAGGATGTATTGAGTATCTGGTTTTATGAGCTTCTCTAAGTACCATTTCTCTCATATCTCCAAATTTTGGTACCCAAATCCTTTCAACCCTATACCGGGTTCTGTCTTCCCGAATATTAAGATACTTCTCCGATCCTTTGGGTATTTCATCCTTTAAATTTCCCTCTTTTAAAACTCCTTGTTGCGCCTCCTTTATTTGAGTAGTAAGGTTATTGTGAATCATTATATTCATAGATTTTACTTGAATGGGTTCTCTGTCCTTCCTGCTCAAGGCGTCGGCTACCACATTTGCCTTCCCCGGGTGGTAACGAATCTCAAAGTCGTAATCATTCAACAATTCAATCCACCTACGCTACCTCATATTCAGTTGTTTCTGATTAAATATGTGTTGAAGACTTTTGTGGTCGCTATATATAATACTTTTGACCCCATATAAGTAGTGCCTCCAAGTCTTTAATGCAAAAACAACCGCGCCTAATTCCAAATCATGCGTCGTATAGTTTTGTTCATGAATCTTCAATTGTCTAGACGCATAAGCAATCACCTTCGTTCATTGCATTAATACACAATCGAGACCTTGCTTTGATGCGTCACAATAAATCACAAAATCATCATTCCCTTCAGGCAATGACAATATAGGTGCCGTAGTTAGCTTTTTCTTCAATAACTGAAACGCTTTCTCTTGTTCATCCTTCCATTCAAATTTCTTCCCTTTATGCGTTAATGCAGTCAAGGGTTTTGATATTCTGGAAAAGTCTTGGATGAACCTTCTGTAGTAACCAGCTAGTCCTAAAAACTGGCGTATGTGTTTCGGAGTTTTCGGGGTTTCCCACTTTTCAACAGTTTCTATCTTTGCAGGATCCACCTTAATACCTTCTTTGTTCACTATGTGACCGAGGAATTGAACTTCTTCCAACCAAAATGCACACTTTGAAAACTTAGCGTACAATTCTTCCTTCCTCAATACTTCTAACACCTTTCTCAAATGTTCACCGTGTTCTTCGTCATTCTTTGAGTAAATAAGTATGTCATCAATGAAAACAATGACAAACTTGTCAAGGTATGGTCCACACACTCAGTTCATAAGGTCCATGAACACAGATGGTGCATTAGTTAAACCAAACGGCATGACCATAAACTCGTAATGACTGTAACGTGTTCTGAAAGCAGTCTTTGGAATATCATCTTCTTTCACCCACATTTGATGATACCCGGAACGTAAGTCAATCTTTGCATAAATAGACGAGCCTTGTAGTTGATCAAATAAGTCGTCGATTCTCGGTAGTGGGTAGCGGTTCTTGATGGTAAGTTTGTTCAACTCTCGGTAGTCGATACACAACCTGAATGTACCATCTTTCTTCTTGACAAACAAAACAGGAGCTCCCCACGGTGATGAGCTTGGATGAAACTAAGCTCTAAAAGTTCTTGTAATTGGCTTTGCAGTTCTTTCATCTCGCTGGGTGCGAGTCTGTAAGGAGCACGAGCTATTGGTGCAGCTCCTGGTACAAGATCTATTTGAAATTCAACGGATCGATGTGGGGGTAATCCCGATAATTCTTTCGGAATTACATCTGGAAATTCTTTTGCGACGGGAACATCATTGATGCTCTTTTCTTCAGTTTGTACTTTCTCGACGTGTGCTAGAACAGCATAGCAACCTTTTCTTATTAGTTTTTGTGCCTTCAAATTACTAATAAGATGCAGCTTCGTGTTGCCCTTTTCTCCGTACACCATTAAGGGTTTTCCTTTTTCTCGTATAATGCGAATTGCATTTTTGTAACAAACGATCTCTGCTTTCACTTCTTTCAACCAGTCCATACCGATTATCACATCAAAACTCCCTAACTCTACTGGTATCAAGTCAATCTTAAATGTTTCGCTAACCAGTTTAATTTCTCGATTCCGACATATATTATCTTCTGAAATTAATTTACCATTTGCTAATTCGAGTAAAAATTTACTATCCAAAGGCGTCAATGGACAACTTAATTTAGCACAAAAATCTCTACTCATATAGCTTCTATCCGCACCCGAATCAAATAAAACATAAGCAGATTTATTGTCAATAAGAAACGTACCCGTAACAAGCTCCGGGTCTTCCTGTGCCTCTGCCGCATTAATATTGAAAACTCTTCTGTGGCCTTGTCCATTCGTGTTCTCCTGGTTCGGGCAATTTCTAGTAACGTGGCCCGGTTTTCCACATTTATAAAAAACTACATTAACATAACTTGCTCCGACACTACTTGCTCCGCCATTACTCGTTTCGACACCATTTGTTCCTTTCGTTCTGTTAACCCCTGGTCCGTAGACCTCACACTTCGCCGCGCTATGACCATTTCTTTTACACTTGTTGCAAAATTTGGTGCAGAACCCCGAGTAATACTTTTCACACCTTTGGCATAGCTGCTTCTAATTGTTGTTGTTGTTGCGGTTATTATTGTTGTTGGGATGGTTGTTGTTGTTGTTGTTGTTGTTGTTGTTGTTGTTGTTGTTGTTGTTGTTGTTGTTGTTGTTGTTGTTGTTATTGTTGTTGTTGTTGTTGTTGTTGTTGGGCCGTTTGTTGTAGTTGCGATTGATGTTGCGATTGTTGGGATAGTTGTTGCGATTATTGTTGTAATTGCTGTTGTTGTTGTATTGGTGATTCTTATCACCGTTTTCCTCCGACTTTCTTTTGACTTGCTTCACATTGGCCTCTTCAGCAGTCTGTTCTTTAATTCTTTCTTCAATATGGTTCACTAGTTTGTGAGCCATTCTACATGCCTGTTGTATGGAGGCGGGATCGTGTGAACTTATATCTTCTTGGATTCTTTCCGGTAATCCTTTCACAAACACGTCGATCTTTTCTTCCTCATCTTCGAACGCTCCCGGACACAATAGGCATAATTTTGTGAATCATCTTTCATACGTGGTAATATCAAATCCTTGGGTTCGTAACCCTCTAAGTTCTGTCTTGAGCTTATTGACCTCGGTTCTGGGACGGTACTTCTCGTTCATCAAGTGCTTGAATGCTGACCACGGTAGTGCGTAAGCATCATCTTGTCCCACTTGCTCTAGATAGGTATTCCACCATGTTAACGCAGAACCTGTGAAGGTATGCGTAGCGTACTTCACTTTGTCCTCTTCAGTACACTTACTTATGGCAAACACCGATTCGACCTTCTCGGTCCACCATTTCAATCCGATCGGTCCTTCGGTTCCATCATATTCCAAAGGTTTGCAGGTAGTGAATTCTTTGTAGGTGCATCCTACACGATTTCCTGTACTGCTAGATCCAAGGTTATTGTTGGTATGTAGCGCAGCCTGTACTGCGGCTATGTTTGAAGCAAGAAAGGCACGAAATTCCTCTTCGCTCATATTCAAGGTGTGTCGAGTAGTCGGTGCCATTTTCTTCAAAATAGTCAAATGAAACGAGTTAATCATATAGAATATCAAGAGTAGTCAATAGTATTTTGTAGCGTAATATGAACTTATTTATAAAAGCTCTTTCTTCATATTAGCATTTTATACTCTTTAATTCAGGTAGTACCTACCCGTTAAGTTCATACTTAGTAGCTAACATACCATTTCAACTACTACAATTCTATATGAAAAACTAATCACAGAAACAAAAACAAAAAAACAAAAATATATCATATTCAAGCCTTTATACAATAACTTGCAAACTTACAATACCGCTATTTTACATATAGCATGAAATATAGCACATAAAACTTTGATACAAAGTAGTTACGAGGATAATTCTACTTAATAAATAAGGCGTTCAGCAAAGGCAATAAAGACACGTAATTCATACGTCCAGAAACAAGTCATGCATCCTGGTTTTACTAATACCACTTCCCATCCTTAGTTTTGTGGAACATAACCGTTGTGATCGATAGTAAGACAATGTGTTGTAACGTCGTCAAAAGGATGAAGGTTACGTAATGACCAACAGTCTCGTAATAACCTAAAAACCTCATTTCTTACCCCAATTACCGACTCCGTCACTTGTGGGAACATTTTATTTAATAGTTGTAGCCCGATGTTCTTGTTTTCACTTTGGTGAGAAGCGAACATTACTAACCCGTAAGCATAACATGCTTCTTTATGTTGCATGTTAGCCACTTTTTCTAAATCACGAAGTCCTATATTCGGATATATTGAGTCAAAATAATTTCTTAACCCGTTGCGTAAAATAGCATTTGGGTTCCCCGCAATATATGCATCAAAGTAAACACATCGTAACTTATGGATTTCCCAATGTGATATCCCCCATCTTTCGAACGAAAGCCTTTTATAAACCAAAGTGATAAGGCTAAAAAGGAACATATATTTCATAGCAATATCCCTCCTAAATAATAGGTTTTCATATGTAATTGTATTATATTTTCATTGTAATTGTTTAAATAAATAAGTGCTAAGACAAAAGGCGAAAATGAAGATTTGAAGACACAAACGTCCAAAAAGCTCAAATGTACAAGATACAATTCAAAAGGTTCAATTTATTAATGAAAAAGTCTAAAAATGACAAGAGTACAAGTTACAAAACGCAAAGTACAAGATATTAAATTGTACGCAAGGACGTTCAAAAATTCGGAACCGGGACATGAGTCAACTATCAACGCCCGACGCAACGGACCAAAAATTACAAGTCAGCTATGCACAAGAATATAATATAATATATAAATAATTATATTAATTATTTATATTTTATATTTATATATTTATTATGTCGACAAGCTAGGAGCCAAAAGTTTGTGAGCTGGATTTTCAAACTCCACGACTCGCGGAGTTTGAAGGCCAAAAACTCCACGACTCGCGGAGCTGCCAAATTCCAAAATGCCTATAAAAGGTCACGAATTCTGCGAGTAAATATATAATAAATAATAATAATACTCTGTAGTATAATATAAATATATATATATATATATATATATATATATATATATATATATATATATATATATATATATATATATATATATATATATAGTATAGATTAGTGTTATATTAGATTAGTTTGGGTTATGTAAAAGTTATTTTACGGATTTTGAAGTCGAAATTCTGACCGTGTAACACTACGCGATAAATACTCAATGTAAGTTATGTTCTCCTTTTTACATTAATGTCTCGTAGCTAAGTTATTATTATGCTTATTTAATCCGAAGTAATCATGATGTTGGGCTAAAAATATCTAAAATTGGGTAATTGGGCTTTATACCATAATTGGGGTTTGGACAAAAGAACGACACTTGTGAAAATTAGACTATGGGCTATTAATGGGCTTTATATTTGTTTAGCTAAATGATAGTTTGTTAATTTTAATATAAATATTTACAATTGGACGTACCTATAAATAACCATATACACTCGATCGGACACGATGGGTGGGGTATTTATATGTACGAATAATCGTTCATTTAACCGGACACGGGAATGGATTAATAGTCACTAGAATTATTAAAACAGGGGTGAAATTATGTACAAGGACACTTGGCATAATTGATAACAAAGTATTAAAACCTTGGATTACACGCAGTTGATATCCTGATGTAATTATTAAACAAAGTATTAAAACCTTGTTACAGTTTAAGTCCCCAATTAGTTGGAATATTTGACTTCGGGTATAAGGATAATTTGACGAGGATACTCGCACTTTATATTTATGACTGATGGACTGTTATGGACAAAAACCAGATGGACTTATCAAATAATCCAGGACAAAGGACAATTAACCCAGGGTAATAAATAATCAAAACGTCAAACATCATGGTTACGGAAGCTTAAATAAGTATAATATATTTTATTTCATTTTTCCTCGTACTTTTATTTATTGTCATTTTAATTATTGTTATTTATTTTATATTGTTAGTTAAATATCGTCATTTACTTTACGCTTCGTTTAAAATATAAAATCTACAAACCGGTCATTAAACGGTAAAATCCCCTTTTATATATTATTAATATAATATATTTTGTACGAATATAATTGTTTAAAATATAGTGTGCAATAAGCCCGTTCCCTGTGGAACGAACCGGACTTACTAAAAACTATACTACTCTACGATTAGGTACACTGCCTATAGTGTTGTAGCAAGGTTTTGGTATATCCATTTTGTAAATAAATAATTAAAACTTGTGTAAAAATGTATCGTATTTAATAGTTTTTCCTAGTAAAATATAAACTATTAAATAGTTATAAATTTAGCAGAAAATACTATTAAATACGATACAATTTTACACAAGATATTTATTTATTTAGAGAACGGATATACTAAAACCTTGCTACAACACTTATAGGCAGTGTACCTAATCGTACAGTAGTGTAGTTTTTAGTAAGTCCGGTTCGTTCCACAGGGAATCTTTTTAAACAAAGCTTAACGCTATATTAGTTTACTTTTATAAAAATACAAATATATATATATAAGTAATATTATTATTATAAAGGGGGGTTTTTACCGTTTAATGACCGGTTTGTCGATTTTAAAACTTTAGTCGCAGTTAAAACCAAATGTAAAATATTAAAAATAAATACAAGACTTAAATTAAAGCATAAAGTAAATAACGATAATGAAATTTCGAATAATAAAAGTGCGATAAAATAAACTTGCGATAATTAAAAAGTACGATAATTAAAAGTGCAATTAAATACAATAACAATAAATAAAAATGCGATAATTAGAAGTGCAATTAAATATAAAATAAAGGAAATTAAATATGAAATAAAAGAATTATGCTTATTTAAACTTCCGTAATCATGATGTTTGACGTGTTGATTTTAGTTTTATGCCCATGGGTTAATTGTCCTTTGTCCTGGATTATTTAATATGTCCGTCTAGTTTTTGTCCATAACAGTCCATCAGTCATAAATATAAAGTGCGAGTGTCCTCGTCAAATTATTCTTATACCCGAAGTTAAATATTCCAACTAATTGGGGATTTAAACTGTAACAAGATTTTAATACTTTGTTTAATAATTACACCAGGATGTCGACTGAGTGTAACCCAAGGTTTTAATATTTTGTTATCAATTATACCAAGTGTCCTTTGTACATAATTTCACCCCTGTTTTAATTATTCTAGTGGCTATTAATCCATTCCCGTGTCCGGTTAAATGAACGATTATTCGTACATATAAATACCCCGCCCATCGTGTCCGATTGAGTGTATATGGTAATTTATAGGGACGCCCAATTGTAAATCTTTATATTAACATTAACAAACTATCATTTAGTTAAACAAATATAAAGCCCATTAATAGCCCATAGTCTAATTTCCACAAGTGTCGTTCTTTTGTCCAAACCCCAATTATGGTACAAAGCCCAATTACCCAATTTTAGTAATTAGCCCAACATCATGATTACTTCGTTTTAAATAAGCATAATAATAACTTAGCTACGAGACATTAATATAAAAAGGTTGAACATAACTTACAATGATTAAAAATAGCGTAGCGTTACACGGACAGAATTTCGACTTACACCCTTACAACATTCGCTAACATACCCTTATTATTAGGATTAAAATTAAAATTAAAATATAAATTATATATATATATATATATATTTTACGTATGAATGAGGAAAAGAAAAAGATGGTTTTTGCGATCAGAATTCGGTTGCTTTTATAGGGATTTTTGAAACTTGGGGCTCCGCGACTCGCGGCCTTTTTGGCCTTCAAACTCCGCGAGTCGCGGAGTTTGCAACTACAGCTCACTCTGGTTTGGAGTCTTTCTTGCCGACGGTTTTTATTATTTATTATAATATATAAATAATTATAAGAATTATTTAAATATTATATTATATTTATGTGCATAGTTGACTTGTAATTTTTAGTCCGTTGCGTCGAGCATTGAGAGTTGACTCTGGTCCCGGTTCCGGATTTTCGAACGTCCTTGCGTACAATTTTATATTTTGTACTTTGCGTTTTGAATCTTGTACTCTTGTAATTTCGAGACGTTTCTTATCAATAATTGGAACCTCTTTGATTGTCTTTTGTACTTTTGAGCTTTTTGGTCGTTTGCGTCTTCAATTCGTCGAATCTGTCTTTTGTCTTCACCTTTTATTATTTAAACGAATATCACTTGTAAATAGAACAATTGCAACTAAAAGCTTGTCTTTCTTGAGGAATAATGCTATGAAATATATGTTCGTTTTTAGCATTATCAAATATTCCCACACTTGAGCGTTGCTTGTCCTCAAGCAATATCGTCTTGAAATACTAGAATCACTTCTTTATTCTTCACACTTTGTACATCAGTGATTTCTATACGGCGGTATAAACAATGGTAGTAACGATATGGTTTACAGTTCCACATGACTATAAAAATTTAGATCCATTAAGGAAATTGGATCTTTATTAAAACATTTGATCTTTTGAAAATTAAATCTAGTTTTTACCCTAGATAAGTTTTCCGGAATAACCCTTTACCGGTGTTTGCAAAATATCTTTGTGGGTTTGGTGGGTTTCAGATTTGAAAATTTTAGCTCAAAACTTGCGGTTTTGTGTCACCCACTTGCTAACCGTGTATTTGGAAAGCAACACGTCCAGTTTACTTGTCCCGTATATTACCTTTCGGTAAACTACCGTCCGATTGTAAAGGAAAGCGTTGAACAAGCAACTGTTAAGGCAATGTCCCCTGACATGCTTTTAATTATGGTCTATAACGTGTCGGACGCAATTACTATCCTTGGTAGGAGCAATAGTAAAGCTCACCCTTATGATTTTTCGGTATGGCACAAGGTCCTGTCTTTGACCACTATGCAACCACCGTTCTTACGGTTGACACCCGATTTGGTTCAGGTGACCTAATGAATTCCAGGTGAATTCCTAGGATTTTACGTTCAATGGTAATGAACGCATTGAAAATAGAGTTTTCAGAAAACAAATCGGTTTGTAATTTTGATCAAAATATTTTCTCGTTCAAGCTCGAGTTTAGATATCATTGAATTCCATGAGTTTGTAATTCTCAATCTTTAAGGTCAATCTCAAGGATTGAGTGATATCAGTCTTAAAAGCTGATTTTTTAATTTTTTAAGGAGATTATCCTTTCTGGGGATCTGATTCATTAGTCTTATCCAGCTAATTTGCATGGTGCCCCCCCATTGTACAAGATAAATCCTTCTCATGGTTAGGATAAATCTGACCACTTGGCGACCCTGTTTAATGCTGAGGTCCGTGGATTTCCTGCTGATTTTAGTGATGACTTTTCTTAGATTTTTCGTCAACCTACAGCTGGTCTGGACGACAACTTCATGACCTAAATCAAGAAGCGCGTGTCTTTTTCGGAAGACTTTACTTCCTTTTAATGATGGAATTGATTCATCGTGTAGATCCATCTTTTCTTTTCTTTCATCAGGTAAAACAGTTTAGTTTAGTCCAAAGCAAAAGTATTTTCAGTTATTTGTTACAGATATATGTGACATATGTTTAAGATAACTTGGTAAATTTTCCCACACTTGGCTTTTATTTTCCTTTTTATCGTCCTCTATTCCATTTTAAATGAATTTTAACATTTTAGTTTGTTTCTCAATTTATGTCCTTTCCGAGGTAACAATAATTTCGGTGTTAAAACCTAGTTTTATTGTTCATAAATATGTATAAACATGATTTTGAGTTCATTTAATTGAAAATTTTGAAAAATTTTACTAGAATTGGGTAGTTAGTATATAAGACTAGGGCTGTTCTTTTTTTATCAGAGAGCACTAAATTCTAATACAACTACTGCTTTACTAGTATTTTTAATGGTAACCAAGTGTTTAAGATAAAAATTTTAAAATCCGAAAGAATTTAACCCCTTCCCACACTTAAGATCTTGCAATGCCCTCATTTGCAAGAAATCAGTAACAATTTAAATTATTGAGGGTGATTAGTGTGAAAATGATTAAATTTTTACCAAAGTTTCCAAATATATTGGCGTTTGTTTGCTGAATGATAAATGGTGCACATCATTTGTTCATTCCGTCTTGTTGTTATTTCACATATATTTTGCATCTTGTCGTTTAAATTAGTTGCTTTTGCTGAACTTAATGCCAGTCTTTGAAAATGCGTTGTTTTACCGTGTTGTGTACATAAGATAAACTGCAAACATATATACATATTTTTGAAGTTTGGTATATTACCCCACATTCAAAAATTATTAAAATCTAAGAATAAAAGTTAGACAATTATAAAAACTATTACAATATTAACAAAAGTATTAAACGTATCAATCATTAAAAATTACAAAATAAATAAAACTAAGTATACTAGGGATGATACTGGTACCAATAGGGGTTCCAGGCATAACCATAGGTGCTATAGAATGCTTCGGCAGGGTTATACGTAGGATACGGTGGCTGCATCTCTATAGACCAGGGAGGGAAGATGGGTTTCGGTGTAGGAATATAGTTTCTACCTATATGTTGGCAATGGGCTATGATTTGGTTCTGATGAACTTGCCAATCTTCAAATGCTCTCTGTCTAGCATTTTCGTACTCCTGAGAAGCTATAAACCTTTGCATTTCTTGCATCTCATTCCCCCCTCCTACATTACCTTGTTGTTGGTTTCTCTCAACCTGTGGATGTCTACCATGGTATGGTACTGCGGCATTATTTCGCCTCTTCAAAACTTTCGCACCATGGTATACATTTAAACCTATAGTATCGCGGGGTTCTGGTTCTTCTATTAATAATCCCCCCCAACTTATATCCACACCGAGATATTCACCAATCAAAGTAATAAAAATACCACCTCCTATTATGCTATGCGGTCTCATCCCCCTAACCATAGCTGATAAATAATAACCCACACAATACGGTATACTTACAGCGCTTTGTGGGTCTCGAATACACATATGGTAAAAAAAATCCTGTTCATTTACTTTTTCCTTGTTCTTACCCCTTTGTGTAATCGAATTAGCTAAAAACCTATGAATTACTCTTAATTCAGCTCTATCTATGTCCAAATAAGAGTAATTTCCCCCTTTGAAACGGTGATGGCTTGTCATTTGACTCCACACACCGTGTGTATCAAAATTTTCATCTATCTTTCTACCGTTTAGTATCAACCCTCTACAATCGGCAGATGCTAACTCCTCAGGCGTATATCTACGTAAAGCCTGAGCCATGTCCAGTAAAGACATGTGGCGCATCGAACCGCCTAACAAGAATCTAATAAAAGAACGATCGGTTAAACTAGCTACCCAATCATTCAACTCTATACTACATAACAATTCTTCACACCATACTTTATATACAGGTCTACGCATGGTGAATAAACGTACCCAGTCATTAAAAGTAGAATTACCATACCTCTGTACAAGTAATTCCCTAATTGGCCCGGCCAATTCTACAGCTTCTAAGGGTCCCCATTCTATGACCCTTGGTACCTCAACAACCTTAGAATGAAGAGTATGCAAACCCCTTTGATATTTTGGATAATCTATCCAAAGTCTGTCAAATCTCAGGTTCGGGTGCAACTCTTCCAAGTGCATATCGGAAAAGGTCATGACTGGATGAGGTATATCCTGCTTGTAGTAGTTATCCACCTCCTATTATTCCGCATTCTCAGCAGGAGCATTACGGGCTTGGGATGAAGATTCACCCCTTTCAGTCTGCAAAACACATCAAACACAATTTTTGTGCATCCAAATATGCATTAGTGTCAGCAAAATCATCAATCAAAATAATTACAATGACATTATCAATTTATATTAAACTTAAGCTTATTTTCACATTTTTATCAAATCTACACTTTTTCAAATAAGCATATACGAAAATGTTCGCCAAGTTCATAAGCATTCAACCTAAATAACATGTCAAAATAATCATTACTAGCAATTAAACAAGTTTCAAATGGCAGTATCTTTCAAAAATCAAGTTCATGAATTTTAGACTTGAAAAAGTCCACTTTAATTCTTAAAATCATGTTTAGGCTCAAAGTTTGGATCATTTAACTACCTAAACATGTTACACTACTTAATTTAGCAACAATTCATGACAAAAATCGGCCATAACCTGTTTATGTCAAAAAGCCCCAAATTTGCTCAAGAACACAAACCCTAGATTATTCAAAATTTGAAGTTTAAGGCTTCTAATCATGTTAAATAGCATCAATCTAGGTTATACAAGCATAATACATAAACAATTTAAGCCTAATTACACTAAAAAGCATCAAAATCAAATTGGGGAAAAAATGGCTCAAGAACACTAATTTCGGATTAAATGGTGTTTAGGTGTAGAAATTTACCGTTTTTCTTGAGTAATTCCTAGATAGCATCCTTCTCAACATGATTTTAGTAAAAGATTTGGTGATTAACGGTTAAAAATTGTGATTTTGGGGGTTTTTTCTCGGGTTTTTTCGTGGGTTTTCGCAGCTGTTCTTCGCAGTATGTTTTTGTGGGGAGTGAACTGATCTGTTTTTTTACGTTTTATTTTTTTCTGGGTTTTGGTCCCTCCGCGACTCGCGGCATTTAACCCTTCAAACTCCGCGAGTCGCGGAGTTTGCTATTATTTTTTTTTTTTATATAATCATTAACTTATTAAAACAATTAATTAATTAATTTTAAAATTTTGTTTCCTTTGTTATTTAGGACGAGGTCGTTTCGGATCGATGTCCTAGTCCGTCCCTCGACAAAATTTTAAAATTTGTCTTTTTGTAGCGATTGTTTTAAAAGCTAAGATTTTTGGGTTTTTTTTAATGTTTTTGGCATACTTTAATTCAATAAGATTAAAAATAATGATAATAAAAGTTCTCGTCCCTCCCTCGGGTAAAGCAATTTCGGTTCAAAGACCTAGTCTTCAACTTACGAAGAATTTTAAAAATCATATTTTTAACTTAATGAGATAAAGTAAATTTTTGTTTTTAAATTCACACAACTTTAAATATAAAATTCAAAATTAATATTAAAAATTCACACCAAACTTAAAATTTGAAATGCATAAAATTAAAAATTCATATTTTAAAAATTAAAAATTCACACCAAACTTAATTTTAAAAATTCATATTATAAATTCACACCAAATTTATTTTAATTTTTCCAATATTTACAATTTTAAAAATATTGTTTTTACAAAGTTTATAATATTAATTTAAGATTTATATATTAATTTTAAAAACATGGTAAAAATAAAATTAAAAATCTTTTTGGCTTTTTATCCCACTTTAATCAATCAAATATTATCAAAAATATGCGCCCCTCTTTTCGGTAAAGTAATTTCGGTTCCAAAACCTAATTTAATTCATGACGAATTTTTGAAATATTTTGGGTTGATTGTTTTAAAGATATTTATACCTTAAGAATAAACGTTAAATTTCGCAGTGATGTAATAAATTTTTGAATGATATCAATAATTTCGGTCGCCAAACCTAATTTTATTCAATACCAATTTAATACTTTTTAGCGAACAAATTAGCGTTTATTATCAAAAGGTTAAAAATAAAAATAAAAATAAAATAAAAACTGTACAAACATACTTGTGAAATAGATTTCTTAATTATATGATCTATCCCATTCATAAGATAGTCGGTTTAATTGGTTTTCCATAGCTACATAGGCGTAACCTCGAGCATTCAGTGTCTTTTCTTCTAAACATATGAACGGTCCGTCTCTGCATAAAGTAACAAATTCGGTATTTGAATAGGTTTGATTATTTGAACATTTACCTCCATGTGACCATTTTCCGCATTTGTGACATCTTTCTAGGTGTCGTGCTCTTCTTTTCGCTGCGGATTTTGATTTTTCTTTACCAAATTGTAACTTATTATCTTCGCATCTGGATTCTTTTCTAACTCCGTCCATTCTTTCTCTGATTACTGATACTATTTCACTTGGTAGTATGTCATTATTTCTTTTAGTGATCAAAGCGTGTAGCATTAGACCATGGTTTAGTTCACAGGCAGTTTTCATTTTGTAAAAACCTAAAAAAATAAAAATTCAGAATGGGGGGAGAAGACTAGTTCTTTAGGGTCTGCTAGGAAAAGACCATTTGGGTTCCATTTTCGAGAACTATATGAAAACAGACAATCTAACTCTAACAGAAATACATATTATCCTTTAAAGACTTGATTCTCCCCACACTTAGTTAGCTGTGGTGTCGAAATTGTGATTAACTTCGTTGTCGACTTCCATCGGACCATGTATGTAATGTTTAACTCTGTGACCATTAACTTTAAATTCAATCCCATTTGAATTTATCAATTCTATCGTTCCGTATGGGAAAACTCTTTTGACTATGAATGGTCCAGACCATCTTGATTTTAATTTTCCAGGAAATAGCTTGAATCGTGAATTGAAAAGAAGAACTCTGTCTCCTTCTTTAAATTCTTTTGAACTTTTGATTCTTTTATCATGCCATTTCTTCGTTCTTTCTTTATAGATTAATGAGTTTTCGTATGCTTCATGTCTTAATTCTTCTAATTCGTTTAGTTGACTTAATCGTAGACGTCCAGCTTCATGTAAATCAAGATTACATGATTTCAAAGCCCAAAATGCTTTGTGTTCAATTTCTACTGGAAGATGACATGCTTTTCCATAAACAAGTCTAAAAGGTGTGGTTCCAATTGGACTTTTGTAGGCTGTTCTAAAAGCTCAGAGTGCATCCTCCAATTTAATGGACCATTCCTTCGGATTTGATCCTACGGTTTTCTCTAGAATACGTTTTAAAGCTCGGTTGGTATTTTCAACTTGTCCACTTGTTTGTGGATGATATGCGGTGGAGATTTTATGAGTTACTCCATATCTTTTAAGAACTTTCTCAAGTTGATTATTACAGAAATGAGTACCCCGATCACTTATTAAAGCTTTCGGTGTTCCAAACCATGCAAAAAGACGTTTTAAAAAGTTGACTACAACTCGTGCATCGTTAGTTGGGAGAGCTTGTGCTTCCGCCCATTTAGATACATAATCAATGGCTACGAGTATATATAGATTATTATGAGATTTTGGAAATGGACCCATAAAGTCAATACCCCAAATGTCAAATACTTCACATACTTGGATGACATTTTGTGGCATTTCATCACGTTGACTTATTTTTCCGGCCCTTTGACATGGATCACAGGATTTGCAAAGAAGGTGTGCGTCTTTGTAAATTGTAGGCCAATAGAATCCAGCTTCATAAACTTTTCTTGCTGTTAGTTGAGGCCCATAATGCCCTCCTGTTGGTCCTGTGTGACAATGGTTTAATATTTTACTAGCTTCATCTCCAAATACACATCGGCGTATTATTCCATCGGGACAACTTTTAAACAGATGTGGATCTTCCCAAAAATAGTGTTTTATGTCACTGAAGAATTTCTTTCGTTTTTGGTACGATAATCCTTTTTCAAGGAATCCACATACTAAATAGTTTGCATAGTCTGCAAACTATGGGATTTCTTTATAATCTATCTTCAATAAATATTCATCAGGAAAGTTGTCTTGTATGGCTGATTCATTTAGAACTTCTAATTCGGGATTTTCAAGACGAGAAAGATGATCAGCGGCGAGATTTTCTGCTCCTCTTTTATCTCGGGTTTCAATATCAAATTCTTGTAAGAGTAAGATCCAACGGATTAATCTTGGTTTAGCATCTTGTTTTGAAAATAGGTATTTAAGAGCAGAATGGTCGGTATAGACCACCGTTTTTGCTAGAACGAGATATGATCGAAATTTGTCAAAAGCAAAGACAATAGCAAGGAGTTCTTTTTCAGTAGTTGTATAGTTCGTTTGTGCTCCTTGTAACGTCTTACTAGCATAATATATAGGTTGAAATCGTTTTTCAATCCTTTGTCCTAAAACGGCTCCCATTGCAAAATCACTTGCATCGCACATTAGTTTAAATGGTAGATTCCAATTTGGTGTTATCATGATCGGCGCATTAGTGAGTTTTTCTTTAAGAATATTAAAAGATTTGATACACTCATCTGAAAAGATGAATTGAGCATCCTTTTCTAGGAGTTTATTCATAGGAGTGGCAATTTTAGAAAAATCTTTTATGAAACGTCGGTAAAAACCGGCATGCCCTAGAAAACTCCTAACTCCTCTAACATTGGTGGGATGTGGAAGTTTAGCAATTACATCTACTTTAGCTCTATCCACTTCAATTCCTTCTTTTGAAATTTTATGTCCAAGAACGATGCCTTCTTTAACCATGAAATGGCATTTCTCCCAATTAAGTACTAGATTTGATTGTTCGCATCTAATAAGCATTCGTTCAAGATTAACTAGACATGATTCAAATGTATCACCGAAGACTGAAAAGTCATCCATGAAAACTTCCATGCATTCTTCTATCATGTCATGAAAAATCGCCATCATACACCTTTGAAAGGTTGCAGGGGCGTTACAAAGTCTAAATGGCATGCGTTTGTAAGCAAAAGTACCATAAGGGCACGTGAATGTGGTTTTCTCTTGGTCCTCGGGTGCTATTGGAATTTGAAAATATCCGGAAAATCCATCTAGAAAACAATAGTAACTATTTCCGGCTAATCTTTCCAACATTTGATCTATGAAAGGTAAGGGGAAGTGATCTTTTCTGGTGGCGTCATTTAATTTTCTATAATCAATACACACACGCCATCCTGTTACAGTCCTAGTAGGAATAAGCTCATTTTTCTCATTTGTAATGACAGTCATGCCACCCTTCTTAGGTACGCATTGAACTGGGCTTACCCATGGACTATCAGAGATTGGATAAATTAGACCTGCATCTAGCAGTTTAATAATCTCTTTCTTAACTACATCTTGCATATTAGGATTTAGTCTTCGTTGGCGTTGCACATACGTTTTATGACCTTCTTCCATAAGGATTTTATGTGTGCAATACGAAGGACTTATTCCTTTAATATCATGAATCTTCCATGCAATGGCTGGTTTATGAGCTTTCAACACAGAAATGAGTTGTGATTTCTCATTTTCAGTAAGAGAAGACGATATTATTACAGGTAATTCAGATTCATCATGTAAATAAGCGTATTCCAAATGGTTTGGAAGTGGCTTTAACTCTAATTTCGAAGGTTCTTCTATCGATGATTTATATCGATATCTGTCTTCTTCTTTTAGCATTTGAATTTCTTCTGTTGTTGGTTCATATCCATTAGCTATAAGTGTAGCTAACATTTCAGCTTCATCAATTGGTTCATTACCTTCTCCTAAAGAACATTCTCCTGTTCCTTGTAATTCTGGAAATTCTTCTAATAATTCTGCATGTGCATCTATAGTTTGAATATAATAACATGTATCATCTGCAGATTGTGGTTGTTGCATTGCTCTATCAACTGAAAAGGTAACACTCTCATCCTCTATACTTAGGGTCAGTTTCTTACCGAACACGTCTATCGTTGCTTTAGCCGTGTTTAAGAATGGTCTTCCTAATATGAGAGGAACTTGAGAATCTTCTTCCATGTCCAGAACAACAAAATCTACTGGAAATACTAAAGTACCAATTTTAACTAGCATGTTCTCCATTATCCCTCTAGGATATTTTATTGATCTATCGGCTAGTTGTATGCTTATTCTGGTTGGTTTCAATTCTCCAAGGTCTAGTTTAGCGTATAGTGAATACGGCATTAGATTTATACTAGCACCTAAGTCTGCCAATGCTTCTATGGAACTAAGACTACCCATAAAACATGGAATTGTGAAACTTCCTGGATCAGATAGTTTTTCTGGTATCTTATTCAACAGCACTGCTGAACAATTAGCATTCATAGTAACAGCCGAGAGTTCTTCCATTTTCTTTCTATTTGAGATTAGATCTTTCAAGAATTTAGCATATCTAGGCATTCCTGAAATCACATTAATGAAAGGAAGATTTACATTAATCTGTTTAAACATATCCAAGAATTTGGATTGCTCGGCTTCAAGTTTTTCTTTCTTCATTTTACTCGGATAAGGAAGTGGTGGTTGATATGGTTTAACATAAGGTTTATCCTTAACTGTGTTATCTTCATTAACCTTTTCAATTACCGGTTCTTTTTCTTTATCTTGATCAGGTTGTGGTTCTTGTGGAGTAGGAATAGTTTCATCAGAAGTTACAGGTATTTCCGGTGGTTTAAGTGTTGTACCACTTCTTGTGGTAATAGCTTTAGCTGTTTCATTCCGGGGGTTAGCATTTGTATCACTAGGTAGACTTCCCGGTTTTCTTTCACCTATTAACCTTGCTAGGTTACTTACTTCTTGTTCCAGATTTTGAATAGAAGCTTGTTGATTTCTAAATGCTTGAGCATTTTGTTCATTAGTTTGTTTTTGAGATGTGAAAAACTGCGTTTGAGTTTCAACTAGCTTCGTCATCATATCTTCTAAATTCGGCTTTTTATCATCGGTTTGTTGTGGTGGCTTGTTTTGAAAATTAGGTCTTTGCTGATTGTAAGTATTATTGGATACTTGTTGATTGCTAGGACCTTGTTGGTTGTTGTATGGAATATTTCGGTTATAATTCTGGTTTTGATTGTAAATCGGTCTTGGCGGTTGATAATTATTCTGATAATTATTTCCAGGCCTTTGGTTTATGTATGAAATATTCTCTCTTTGTTCCATTGTTAATTCAATACTGAGACAATCTTTTGTCAAATGTGGTCCTCCACACTGCTCACAACTAATTCGTATTGAGTGAATATCTTTAGTCATCTTTTCCATTCGTCTCTCCACAGCATCTATCTTTGCGGAAATGGAATCTAAGTCATGGCTAGAATCGGCTCTAGCTGCTTTAGATGATCTAACGATATCTTTTTCTTAGTGCCACTCATGTGAGTGGGAAGCAGTGTTATCAATAATTTTGTAAGCATCAGTTTCGGTTTTCTTCATAATAGAACCACCAGCTGCTATATCTATGTCTTTTCTTGTAGTGATGTCGCATCCTTGGTAGAATATTTGTACTATTTGACAGGTGTCTAAACCATGTTGCAGACATCCTCTTAATAACTTTCCATATCTTGTCCACGCCTCATATAGAGTTTCATTTGGTTTCTGTGTGAACGTAACAATTTCTGCTTGAAGTCTTACGGCTTTAGATGCAGGAAAGAATTGTTTAAGAAATTTGTCAACTAAAACATCCCATGTATCAATCGCCCCTTCAGGTAATGATTCCAACCAATCTTTGGCTTCTCCCTTTAAAGTCCAGGGAAATAACATAAGATATATCTGTTCATCCTCCACTTCTCGGATTTTAAATAGTGTGCAGATCCTATTAAAGGTACGTAGATGTTCATTTGGATCTTCCTTCGGCGCACCACTAAATTGGCATTGATTAGTCACCATGTGTAGAATTTGTCCATTGATTTCATAATCTGGCGCATTAATGTCTGGATGAGTAATTGCGTGACCTTGGCCAGTGCGTTTAGCTCTCATTCGGTCTTCCATACTTAAAGGTTCCAGATTCTCCATAATTGAATTTGTTGAATCGGAATCACTAGAGGATTCTGATTTAATGGTTTGTTCCTCAACAATCTCTGTTTGAATGATTGGTGGTTCCGGAGGAAAGTTTAGTGGTTCAGGATCTACGAACCGTTCCTGAATATTCTCCGAATTCTCAATTGTGAGGTTGGCTTCAAAAAATGGATTATCGGAAATTTGAACTGAAGTACTTGGTCGACTGGATGACGATTCTAAAGAAAAATCAACGGGGGTAATATTTGCTAAATGTCTTGATCTAGTTACAGGTGGTGAACGTACAAAAGGTGGTGAACGTCTTGCTCGGTGCATTCACTGAATATCCTATTAGTTTTTAAAAGGAAAGAAAAATTATAATAAGTTATCCAATCAATAGACTTTTCTGATTTTGCCCACGTTTCGAATAGCCAAAAGATGCAGCAGAGGGGCAGGATTCGTTTGGTCTCAATATAATTGAGGACTGTTTGGCTCCAATAACCCGGTCCACGTACAAATCCAACTATTACTACGAACCAGAAAATTTTGATGTCTATCAATTTAACCACTTAAAATAAATTTTCATAATTTTAAGAAAATTTAGATAAGAAGTAGAATAAAAATCTATGTCCTAAAACTAGAATAGCGAGAAATAAGAAAGAAACAGAGTTCGTCGGAAAAAGATAGAAAAAGAAAAATGGTTGAAAAATAAAAGGTGACGGAAAAATAAAAGAAACTTATAAAACTTAAAAATACTTGACTAACCTAACCTTATTACTACAACTAACTTAAAATTATAATCGCAAATTGAAATTACTAATTGGAATGATAATTGGTACATAGTAAAAGGTGTCTAAAAATATTAAAGCTTATAGGAAAAACTATATCCCAAATGGAAATAACTTTAAAAGAAACTAAAACTTAAAAAGGCGTCGCAAAATTCTAAAGCACCTAGATCTTAGTCTAAAGAAAAAGCACTTAAGGGATTTTACGGCAAAGCCTAAAAATCTAGAAGTAAAAATAATTATGGCAAAAACTATATATTTTAAAACTAAATAAAAAAAATACAAAAATTACTCTAAAATAATTAAAAAGGAACAAAATATAAAAATATACTAAAAGTTGTAAAAAGTACAATTTTTATAAAAATATTATTTTTATATTATTTATTTATTAAAACTACTAATTTTATAATTTAATTAAACTAATTAAACTAAATAATACAAATTAATTAAAACTTAAATTAACTACTAAATTAATTAATTATTTAACCCTAATACAATTTAATTAATAATAATTAATAATACTCCGTAATAAATGCAGGATTAGGGCTTCTGTCGTGTGTCAGGTCCCCTCCGCGAGTCGCGGTATTTAAAGCATCAAACCCCGCGAGTCGCGGGGTTTAGAAATTCAACTGACAGCTTTTAATTTCGACGCGTTTTTATTTTTATTTTATTTTTTTATTTTCTATTTTTTTTGTTTTATAATTTTCTGTTTTATAATCTAAAAGTTATATATAAAAACTTATATTTTTACAAACTAAAGATACTTTATAAAACTTAAATATTTAACAAAATCTTAAAAATATACAAATTTTCTGTTTTTTTTTTTTATATTTTCGAATATTTAAAACGTATTTTTATAAAAACGTACTAAAAGTAAAAATCCTATTTTTTTTTTATATATTAGCGTTGCGCTTCCGGCGTTTAAGAAGTTCCCCGGCAGCGGCGCCAAAAATACTTGATGTGCCCAATTACCCAATTTTAATATTTAGCCCAACATCATGATTACTTCGTTTTAAATAAGCATAATAATAACTTAGCTACGAGACATTAATATAAAAAGGTTGAACATAACTTACAATGATTAAAAATAGCGTAGCGTTACACGGACAGAATTTCGACTTACACCCTTACAACATTCGCTAACATACCCTTATTATTAGGATTAAAATTAAAATTAAAATATAAATTATATATATATTTTACGTATGAATGAGGAAAAGAAAAAGATGCTTTTTGCGATCAGAATTCGGTTGCTTTTATAGGGATTTTTGAAACTTGGGGCTCCGCGACTCGTTGCCTTTTTGGCCTTCAAACTCCGCGAGTCGCGGAGTTTGCAACTACAGCTCACTCTGGTTTGGAGTCTTTCTTGCCGACGGTTTTTATTATTTATTATAATATATAAATAATTATAAGAATTATTTAAATATTATATTATATTTATGTGCATAGTTGACTTGTAATTTTTAGTCCGTTGCGTCGAGCGTTGAGAGTTGACTCTGGTCCCGGTTCCGGATTTTCGAACGTCCTTGCGTACAATTTTATATTTTGTACTTTGCGTTTTGAATCTTGTACTCTTGTAATTTCGAGACGTTTCTTATCAATAATTGGAACCTCTTTGATTGTCTTTTGTACTTTTGAGCTTTTTGGTCGTTTGCGTCTTCAATTCGTCGAATCTGTCTTTTGTCTTCACCTTTTATTATTTAAACGAATATCACTTGTAAATAGAACTATTGCAACTAAAAGCTTGTCTTTCTTGAGGAATAATGCTATGAAATATATGTTCATTTTTAGCATTATCACAAGGCATTCTTGGAACGTTCTTCGAATATCTTACAAACTGATCTCGCCTTAAATAGTTGTGCCGAGGAACTCTGACCGACTCTAGACAAGATTTCATCAATCATGTCTCCGGGTAGGTCTCTTAAAATATTGGGTTGTCTATCCATTTTTTGTTTTTATACTGTAAAATAGACAAGAGTTAGATTCATAAAAAAGATACTTATTAATACAAGCAATTTTTACATATATCATAAAGCATAAGCACACTATATTACATATATTACACCACACGAATACAACTATCTTATTCTGACTCGATCGTTTCTTCTTCTTCGGTTTTGGTTCGTTTTGCCAAGTTTCTAGGGATATATGATGTTCCCCTAATACGAGCCGTCGTTTTCCACATTGGTTTAGAAAAACCTGGTGGTTTAGAGGTTCCCGGGTTATTGTCACAACTTAAGAAATACGGGTGTTGACGATACATATAAAGTTCATCGGGTTTGGAATCAAATTTCTCTATTTTTATGCCCTTTCCCTTATTGTTCTCTTTTGCCTTATTAAATTGTGTTGGGGTAATTTCTATAACATCATCGGAATCCTTGTCGGGATCCGATTCATCGGAGAATTGGTAATCCTCCCAATACTTTGCTTCCTTGGCGGAAACACCATTGACCATAATTAACTTTGGTCGGTTGGTTGAGGATTTTCTTCTACTTAACCGTTTTATTATTTCCCCCACTGGTTCTATTTCTACTTCCGATTCCAATTCTTCTTCCGGTTCCGATTCTTCTTCCGGTTCCGACTCTTCTTCCGGTTCCTCTTCGGGAACTTGTGAATCAGTCCACGAATCATTCCAATTTACATTTGACTCTTCATTATTATTAGGTGAGTCAATGGGACTTGTTCTAGAGGTAGACATCTATCACATAATATCAAATGCGTTAAGAGATTAATATATCACATAATATTCACATGTTAAAAATATATAGTTTCCAAAAAAATTTGTTAAGCAATCATTTTTCAAGTAAACACGGTCGAAGTCCAGACTCACTAATGCATCCTAACAAACTCGATAAGACACACTAATGTAAAATTCTGGTTCTCTAAGACCAACGCTCTGATACCAACTGAAATGTCCCGTTCTTATTGATTAAAAACGTTCCATATTAATTGATTTCGTTGTGAGGTTTTGACCTCTATATGAGACGTTTTTCAAAGACTGCATTCATTTTAAAACAAACCATAACCTTTATTTCATCAATAAAGGTTTAAAAAGCTTTACGTAGATTATCAAATAATGATAATCTAAAATATCCTGTTTACACACGACTATTACATAATGGTTTACAATACAAATATGTTACAACAAAATAAGTTTCTTTAATGCAGTTTTTACACAATATCATACAAGCATGGACTCCAAATCTTGTCCTTATTTAAGTATGCGACAGCGGAAGCTCTTGATAATCATCTGAGAATAAACATGCTTAAAACATCAACAAAAAATGTTGGTGAGTTATAGGTTTAACATATATATATATATCAAATCGTAACAATAGACCACAAGATTTCATATTTCAATATACATCCCATACATAGAGATAAAAATCATTCATATGGTGAACACCTGGTAACCGACATTAACAAGATGCATATATAAGAATATCCCCATCATTCCGGGACACCCGTCGGATATGATATAAATTTCGAAGTACTAAAGCATCCGGTACTTTGGATGGGGTTTGTTAGGCCCAATAGATCTATCTTTAGGATTCGCGTCAATTAGGGTGTCTGTTCCCTAATTCTTAGATTACCAGACTTAATAAAAAGGGGCATATTCAATTTCAATAATTCAACCATAGAATGTAGTTTTACGTACTTGTGTCTATTTTGTAAATCATTTATAAAACCTGCATGTATTCTCATCCCAAAAATATTAGATTTTAAAAGTGAGACTATAACTCACTTTCACAGATTTTTACTTCGTCAGAAAGTAAGACTTGGCCACTGGTCGATTCACGAACCTATAACAAATATGTACATATATATCAAAGTATGTTCAAAATATATTTACAACACTTTTAATACATTTTGATGTTTTAAGTTTATTAAGTCAGCTGTCCTCGTTAGTAACCTACAACTAGTTGTCCAACGTTAGATGTACAGAAAAAAATTGATATATATTATCTTGAATGAATCCACGACCCAGTATATACACGTCTCAGGCTAGATCACAACTCAAAGTATATATATTTTTGGAATCAACCTCAACCCTGTATAGCTAACTCCCACATTACTGCATATAGAGTGTCTATGGTTGTTCCAAATAATATATACACATGGGTCGATATGATATGTCAAAACATTTACATACGTGTCTATGGTATCCCAAGATTACATAATATATTAGAATACATGTATAATACAATATAAGTTAGCTAGGATATGATTAATATATATTTGTTACCAATTTTCACGTTGCTACAACAAGAAAAATTATCCAATCTTGTTTTACCCATAACTTCTTCATTTTAAATCCGTTTTGAGTGAATCAAATTGCTATGGTTTCATATTGAACTCTATTTTATGAATCTAAACAGAAAAAGTATAGGTTTATAGTTGGAAATATAAGTTACAAGTCATTTTTGTAAAGGTAGTCATTTTAGTCGAAAGAACGACGTCTAGATGAACATTTTAGAAAACATACTTCCACTTTGAGTTTGACCATGATTTTTTGATATAGTTTCATGTTCATAATAAAAATCATTTTCCCAGAAGAACAACTTTTAAATCAAAGTTTATCATAGTTTTTAATTAACTAACCCAAAATAGCCTGACTTGTTACTACGACGGCGTATGTCCGGTTTTACAGTGTTCTTCGTGTTTCCAGGTTTTAAATCATTAAGTTAGCATATCATATAGATATAGAACATGTGTTTAGTTGATTTTAATAGTCAAGTTAGAAGGATTAACTTTTGTTTGCGAACAAGTTTAGAATTAACTAAACTATGTTCTAGTGATTACAAGTTTAAACCTTCGAATAAGATAGCTTTATATGTATGAATAAAATGATGTTATGAATATCATTACTACCTCAAGTTTTCTGGATAAAGCTACTGGAAATGAGAAAAATGGATCTAGCTTCAAAGGATCTTGGATGGCTTGAAAGTTCTTGAAGTAGAATCATGACATGAAAACAAGTTCAAGTAAGATTTCCACTCGAAATAAGATTGTTATAGTTATAGAAATTGAATCAAAGTTTGAATATGAGTATTACCTTGTATTAGAAAGATATCTTACTGTAAATAAGAAATATTTCTTGAGGTTGGATGATCACTCTACAAGATTGGAAGTAAGCTAGCAAACTTGGAAGTATTCTTGATTTTATGAAACTAGAACTTGTAGAATTTATGAAGAACACTTAGAACTTGAAGATAGAACTTGAGAGAGATCAATTAGATGAAAAAAATTGAAGAATGAAAGTGTTTGTAGGTGTTTTTGGTCATCGGTGTATGGATTATATATAAAGGATATGTAATTTTGTTTTCATGTAAATAAGTCATGAATGATTACTCATATTTTTGTAATTTTATGAGATATTTCATGCTAGTTGCCAAATGATGGTTCCCACATGTGTTAGGTGACTCACATGGGCTGCTAAGAGCTGATCATTGGAGTGTATATACCAATAGTACATACATCTAAAAGCTGTGTATTGTACGAGTACAAATACGGGTGCATACGAGTAGACTTGTTGATGAAACTGAACGAGGATGTAATTGTAAGCATTTTTGTTAAGTAGAAGTATTTTGATAAGTGTCTTGAAGTCTTTCAAAAGTGTATGAATACATATTAAAACACTACATGTATATACATTTTAACTGAGTCGTTAAGTCATCGTTAGTCGTTACATGTAAGTGTTGTTTTGAAACCTTTATGTTAACGATCTTGTTAAATGTTGTTAACCCAATGTTTATAATATCAAATGAGATTTTAAATTATTATATTATCATGATATTATGATGTACGAATATCTCTTAATATGATATATATATATATATATATACATTAAATGTCGTTACAACGATAATCGTTGAAGGTATTTCGTATGCCCGAGAGACATATTAAATTAATGTGGCTAATGTGTTATGATCCAAGTCGGGTCATACCCAATAACAAGCTTACCGACACTTTACATGTATTTAATCTTAACGATTGGATCATTAAGTAAATACGCGATACTTGAACTTTAGAAAATCGGTTTTCTAAAAATATTATCAATTGAGATAAATTATTTGGATATTTTATATTTAATTATTTATAGGTTTAAATAATTATATTGTGTTATATTTTATAAAAGGTTTATAAAATATATAAGTAGCAAGAAAATAAATAAGTTTTATGCAAGTTTTATAAAGATTACCATTTTGAAAAACCCCTTCAAGTGGTGGACGGTTTTGGGGGGTCTCCAAGACTCCTCCCATGCCTTTTTTCTTGTTACTTTCAATAACACAAGTCTTAAGATGCATGCCTCTTTTCTTTAAACCAAGACCTTGACTCATACATTTTTTCAAGTGACTAGCTTATAATAAAATTGTTTGGTTATCCCTTTTACTCACTTGCTGGCCGAATTATTCAAGGGAGAAGAGAGGGTTTTTAGCTTGCAAATTAAGTTCATTAAGTGTCCAAAAATCCTAACCACATAAAGGAAGGTGTTGGTGATTGAAAGCTTGGGGTATTACTTGCTTGAGGCTTCAAGTTAGAGGCTTTATTCCATCATCTTTATCATCCATATTGCTGTCCAAATTCAGCTCCTAACTCATCTTAGAGGAGGTATAATCTTCTTCCTTCTTTGTTATATGTAAGCATTATTTCATAACTTGATAACTATATGGAATTCAATTAAATTGGTTATGCTTATAAACTTGTTTTCTTAGTAATTATGCTTCCGCTTGTTATAACCTAAAATGAATTGGTTTCATGATTTTATTAACATTAAGAAACTTGTTATTATGTTGAATTCCATCAATGGTATCTAGAGCCGAAGTCTATGAAATATGCTTCTTATATATGGTCTTTAAAACCCACCAACTTTGCATTCTATGTACATGCATGAAAGTAGAATGTAAAAATATTCGGGTTTGGGTGGGTTCATGATTTTGGCCGAATTTTGAGGGTTCCAAAAGTGGGTTTGGAACTTGCAAATTGGTCATATTTGTTGTATATTGTAGTTCACAATCAATGCCTTGACCTTATGATGTATGCATGTGTGTTTGAATGGATATTTGTTTGGTTGAATGGTTGTAATATTCATTCAATTTGGTTTGTAAAATTAATTATTCATTTGGTATGTAATATTAATTTTGGTTATGTAATTTATTTTATATTTGGCATGTAAAATAGATTAGGATGTATTTTCATTTTCTAGACAAAATGTATTAGGATATATTTTGTAACAAGATGAAGATGCATGAAGATCACAAGGAAGAACACAAGAAGCATGTGGATGCAAGGTTAAGTGGGAGGTTAAAACCTCTTACTTTGTGTTTTACCCATTGACTGGTGGCATTTTGTTTTCGGCTAAACAAAATGTCTACCAAAAGGCTTGATTGTGAACATTTGTTTTGCATGCATGGTTGTTTTAATTTCTTGTATGATTGTGGATTGTGCATGTTACTACAACAAGTTATCACACAAGTTAACAACAAGCAAAACTAAAATTTAATTGGTTAAATTATTAACAACATGAAATTTACCAAACCACAATTTAATCGGTTAAATTGAAATGGCAAAAAGGATATTAATAAATGGTTATTAAGAACATGATAAGGATCATATGTATAAAATGGTTTATATCAAGTAATTGGCTAAAATTACATGACTTGAAAATGAATTTCAAATGAACCATACACTAAATGCATGTTGGTGTATGGCATAAAAGTTTTCTCAAACTAGAAATAATGAAAACTTAAAATCCCTTTAACAAACAAGGTAAACAAGTTAAACGCCATCCTTTTATGTGACACTTAGACATATTAGGGAACTCATGATGGGATAAAGGTCACCTAACCGTCATGAACAAACTAATATGATTAAGGTGAATTTCGCATGCTTGTGGGATAAAGGTCACCTAACCACTTGTATGTTAAGTTTACACGTTTACACAAGTAGGACGACTTGATTTGGAAATCGTGAACTTAGGGTCACCGAAGCATGATGAACAAATAGGCGTTGATGGGATAATATGCCATGTAAAAGGATTGCATGATCCCATAACTTAGAAGTTGCAAAAGGATTGCAATTGTCATATAATGACTACCTAGCTAAATCAAATGACGGGATAAAGGTCACCTAACCGAAATTTAGTTTACCGTTGGATTCTAAAATTTAATAAATATCAATTGGATTTAAAGGGTATTGATTATTAAATTAAAATTGATACTTAAACAACTTTGTTACATTTTGTAGATGGCCGCCAATAACAACAACAACATTCCTAACGCACCTATTAACTTTAACAACCTATCGTTGAGGTCAATCCTCGAAAAGGAAAAACTCAACCATACAAACTTCACGGATTGGTTCCGCAATCTAAGAATCGTCCTCAAACTAGAGGACAGGGCGTATGTGTTGGAAGACCCCATTCCCGATAAACCGGACAAGGATGATACGGAAGCCATGGCTTATTGGGAGAAATATTGCACCGATTCGTTGCAAGTTTCTTGCCTCATGCTTGGGACTATGATACCCGAACTCCAAAAGGATTTTGAGCATCATAGTGCATATGACATGATCACACAGTTGAAGGAGATGTTCCTTCAACAAGCTCGTGTCGAGCGCTTCGAAATGGTTCGAGCACTTCATGAATGTCGTATGGACGACTCCCAATCCGTTTCATCTTATGTCCTTAAGATGAAAAGCCTAATTGATCGTGCAAACCGTCTAAATTGCAACGTTTCTAATGAATTAGCCACGGACCTTATCCTTAATTCCTTGTCAAAGAGGTTTGACACATTTGTAATGAATTACAACATGAATGGATGGGATAAAAGCATTGGTGAGTTACATGCCATGCTTAAGACGGCAGAAGCAAGCATGGTTTTACCCGTGTTTACAATCAATGAAGGCGGGTCCAAAAAGTATAACTCTTCTAAGCCGAAGGCGGCTAAGAGGAAAGGACCCGCCTACCAAGGCAAGGGCAAGGGAAAGGGGAAGATGGTTACCCCAGCCAACAACAAGAAGCAAAAGGTTGTAGGAAAAGCTAACCCCAAGGAAGATCCGTGCTTTGGTTGCGGTGAAATGGGTCACTGGAAACGCAACTGCCCGGTCTACCTTAAGGAGTTGAAGGAAAAGAGGGATGCAGGGCAAACCTCAGGTAATGTATATATGGTATACATTGAGCTTAGTATTGCTTCTTCTAATACATGGGTATTAGACACAGGATGTGGAACTCATATTTGCAATTCTTTGCAGGGGTTCAAAAGAAGTGATCAAGATACGGGAACAAAAAGTCTCTTCATGGGAAATGGAGCAAGGGTGCAAGTGAAAGCTCAAGGAGACTTTGTTTTGAAGCTACCAAGTGGTTTAGAGCTTGTTTTGAAAAATGTTTTGTATGCACCCGATTTATCACGAAACATTATTTCTGTATCCCGTTTGAAACAATATGGTTTTAATCTTAATTTCATTAATGATGATATCCATATTTCTTTAGAAAATGTGTTCTATTTTAAGGCTTCGCCTTCGAATGGTATTTATGAATTGGTTCATGATGACACATCATACAATAGCTCAATGTTCCATGCAAACACCAAGAAACTCAAAAGAGATTTGAGTGATTCCTACTTATGGCATTGTCACCTTGGTCACATAAACAAGAATCGAATGCATACACTTCAAAAGAATGGACTTTTGAAATCAAATGAACTGGACTCGTTTGATGTATGTGAATCTTGTTTACAAGGAAAAATGACCTAAGGCACGTTTCAAAGGGACCTATGAAAGGGCTAAGGACTTATTGGGATTAATACATTCGGATGTATGTGGACCCTTTAAGCCCATAACTAGGAATGGTGAAAGATACTTCGTTACTTTCATTGATGACTTCAGTCGTTTCGGATATGTCTACTTATTAAGACATAAGGATGAAACTTTTGAAGCATTCAAAGAGTATCAAAACGAAGTACAAAATCAACTCAATAAGACAATCAAGGTACTTCGTACCGATAGAGGAGGTGAATACCTAAGCGATGCCTTCCAATATCATCTTAGAAGTTGTGGGATTATCTCGCAACTCACTCCCCCTGGAACACCCCAGCTAAATGGAGTTTCCGAGAGGAGGAACCGAACCCTAATGGATATGGTTCGATCTATGATGGCTAGAAGCTCGTTACCTCTATCATTTTGGGGTTATTGTCTATGCTCTGCGGCTCGTATTTTAAACATGGCCCCAACCAAGAAAGTGGAACGAACACCTCATGAGATATGGTTTGGAAAACCTCCGTCTCTATCATACTTAAAGGTATGGGGATGTGAAGCTTATCCTAAGCGTTACGTCCCTAATAAGTTGAATGCTCGATCCACGAAGTGTATCTTCATAGGATATCCCAAGGATAATATGGGATATTATTTCTATGATCCTTCTGAGCAGAATGTATTTGTTGCTCGGAAGGCAGAATTCCTTGAAACTAAGTTCTTAATGGAAGGCGAAAGTGAAAGGAAAATAAATCTTGAAGAGATTCAAGATCAAGTAGATGATACACAATTGGTTGACACTAGCACTCAACATGAAAATGTTGAGAATGATCAAATGGATGATCAAAATACACAAGACGTTCGCAGATCTGGTAGGATTAGTAATCCTCCTGAGAGATATGGGTTTCTCATGGATGGTTGCTATGTGGTTGATTTGGATGAACCAGCAAACTACCAAGATGCTTTATCAAGGATTGATAAGGATAAATGGCAGGAAGCCATGAACGCTGAGATGCAATCCATGTATGACAACCAAGTTTGGGAACTAGTTGCACAACCTGCTGGCTCTAGGCTAGTTGATTGTAAATGGCTTTTCAAAATGAAAACCGACATACATGGAAACTTGGATACATATAAAGCTAGACTTGTAGCAAAAGGTTTCACTCAAACTCAAGGGGTTGACTATGATGAAACTTTTTCACCTGTGGCAATGCTAAAGTCTATTAGGATATTATTTGCCATTGCTGCTCATTATGATTATGAAATATGGCAAATGGATGTCAAGACCGCTTTCCTAAATGGATATCTTATGGAAGATGTCTATATGGTTCAGCCTGAAGGTTTTGTTGATCCGAAATATCCTAAAAAGGTATGCAAGTTAAAGAAGTCAATCTACGGATTGAAACAAGCATCTAGAATGTGGAATCATCATTTTAATGAGGAAGCTGAGAAATTTGGCTTCATCAAAAATGGTGATGAAGCTTGTGTATACAAGAAAGCTAGTGGGAGCACTATCATGTTCCTTGTACTATATGTGGATGATATATTGTTATTTGGAAATGATATTCCGGTAATGGAAGGTGTCAAAACTTGGCTAAGTAAATGCTTCTCCATTAAGGATCTTGGAGAAGCACAATACGTCTTGGGGATTGGGATCTACAGGAATAGATCCAAGAAACTAATAGGTTTGAATCAAAGTGCATACATTGAAAAGGTCTTGAAAAGGTTCAAGATGGAGAACTCTAAGAGTGGTTTGGTACCTATTCAAAGAGGAACGCCTCTCAGTTCATCTCAGTGTCCTACCACGAAAGATGAACAAGAAAGAATGAAGAGAGTCCCGTATGCATCTGCTATTGGGTCAATCATGTATGCAATGATATGCACTAGACCGGATGTGTCATGCGCTCTCAGCTTGACAAGTAGATACCAGAATAACCCAGGAAACAGTCATTGGATTGCTGTTAAAAGTATATTGAAATACCTTAGAAGGACTAAGGATATGTTTCTAATATACGGGTCTGGTGAGGAGGAACTTGCTGTAAAGGGTTACGTAGACACGAGTTTCCAAACTGATCGAGATGATTCCCGATCACAATCCGGTTATGTCTTCACATTAAATGGAGGTGCGGTCTCTTGGAAGAGTTCAAAACAGGATGTTGTTGCATTATCCACTACAGAGTCGGAGTACATTGCTGCCTCATTGGCAGCTCAGGAAGCTGCATGGATGAAGAAATTCATCGACAACTTAGGAGTAGTCCCTTCCATTCAGGACCCTCTTGAGATCTTTTGTGACAACGAGGGTGCGATTGCTCAAATCAAGGAACCTTGTGCACACCAAAAGACCCGTCACATTGAGCGGAGATTCAACTACATAAGGGATGAAGTTGAAAAGGGAAAGATATGTATTCGCAAAGTTCACACAAATCTTAATATAGCGGATCCTCTCATGAAGCTCTTACATGGAGCAAAACATGCAGGACATGTTTGTGCATTAGGGCTTCGACATTCTAGTGATTGGTCATGATCTGTTTTAAGTATTGTAACGGAATGAAATTTGTTCAAACTCATTAATATATTTATGGTATTAAATTATTATATTGAGTCATGTTCCTATTTTGCATATTTTATCCTTGAATAAGAAATTATTCTAAATTCCGTAATCGATCACATTTGTGGGAACAAGTGTGAGGTTTAGACTATTATGAACTTGGATTGGTATACATTCAGGTTGAATGTGGGGCAAGGTTGCTACCAAGGTTCATAGATATTTGTGGGATATAAATATTGGAAGACCCGCTCTCAAGACTTACTGAATAGAGCCTTCGTGGTTGATCACATGTAATCTTGAGTAAAGGCGAATATCATTGTATCCTCTGACCTGAGATACATATTGGATTCAGATATTTACCAAGTATTGTGCCTTGATTCTTTCCTTCGCTATTCTGAAATATGGTAGTTCATAAGGAAGAGCTCAGGTATAATGCAAGGGATATATTTAGGACGCATGTAATCAAGATGGAATTTGTCCCTCTTATTCGTTGAGAGTCAGATGTCTAAGGCCTGATAAAGTTAAATCTATAAGGGAGTGATCACTCTGTATCTCTTGGGTTTAACATGACATCTAGGATGAAAGGATAAATGAAAGATTCACCTATTCATATTCGAGATGGGAACTCGAAAGGGATGATGTTATTGAATGGCACAAAGTCATAACATATTGGGGGTGATGGACTATCATTAGGGGGTATCCATCACTTGCATTAATTTCTTATGTTTCTCGTGCAAGTGGGAGATTGAAGGTATTTCGTATACCCGAGAGACATATTAAATTAATGTGGCTAATGTGTTATAATCCAAGTCGGGTCATACCCAATAACAAGCTTACCGACACTTTACATGTATTTAATCTTAACGATTGGATCATTAAGTAAATACGCGACACTTGAACTTTAGAAAATCGGTTTTCTAAAAATATTATCACTTGAGATAAATTATTTGGATAATTTATATTTAATTATTTATAGGTTTAAATAATTATATTGTGTTATATTTTATAAAAGGTTTATAAAATATATAAGTAGCAAGAAAATAAATAAGTTTTATGCAAGTTTTATAAAAATTACCATTTTGAAAAAACCCCTTCAAGAGGTGGACGGTTTTGGGGGGTCTCCAAGACTCCTCCCATGCCTTTTTTCTTGTTACTTTCAATAACACAAGTCTTAAGATGCATGCCTCTTTTCTTTAAACCAAGACTCACGCATTTTTTTAAGTGACTAGCTTATAATAAAATTGTTTGGTTATCCCTTTTACTCACTTGCTGGCCGAATTATTCAAGGGAGAAGAGAGGGTTTTTAGCTTGCAAATTAAGTTCATTAAGTGTCCAAAAATCCTAACCACATAAAGGAAGGTGTTGGTGATTGAAAGCTTGGGGTATTACTTGCTTGAGGCTTCAAGTTAGAGGCTTTATTCCATCATCTTTATCATCCATATTGCTGTCCAAATTCAGCTCCTAACTCATCTTAGAGGAGGTATAATCTTCTTCCTTCTTTGTTATATGTAAGCATTATTTCATAACTTGATAACTATATGGAATTCAATTAAAATGGTTATGCTTATAAACTTGTTTTCTTAGTAATTATGCTTCCTCTTGTTATAACTTAAAATGAATTGGTTTCATGATTTTATTAACATTAAGAAACTTGTTATTATGTTGAATTCCATCAATCGTTACATATATGTCTCGTTTCAAAATCATTAAGTTAGTAGTCTTGTTTTTACATATGTAGTTCATTATTAATATACTTAATGATATGTTTACTTATCATAATATCATGTTAACTATATATATAACCATATATATGTCATCATATAGTTTTTATAAGTTTTAACGTTCGTGAATCACCTGTCAACTTGGGTGGTCAATTGTCTATATGAAACCTATTTCAATTAATCAAGTCTTAACAAGTTTGATTGCTTAACATGTTAGAAACACTTAATCATGTAAATAACAATTTCATTTAATATATATATAAACATGGAAAAGTTCGGGTCACTACAGTACCTACCCGTTAAATAAATTTCGTCCCGAAATTTTAAGTAGTTGGAGGTGTTGACGTATCTTCTGGAAATAAATGCGGGTATTTCTTCTTCATCTGATCTTCTCGTTCCCAGGTGAACTCGGGTCCTCTAAGAGCATTCCATTGAACCTTAACAATTGGTATCTTGTTTTACTTAAGTCTGTTAACCTCACGATCCATTATTTTGACGGGTTCTTCAATGAATTGAAGTTTTTCATTGATTTGGATTTCGTCCAACGGAATAGTGAGATCTTCTTTAGCAAAATATTTCTTCAAATTCGAGATGTGGAAAGTGTTATGTACATTCGCAAGTTGTTGAGGTAACTCAAGTCGGTAAGCTACTGGTCTGACACGATCAATAATCTTGAATGGTCCAATATACCTTGGATTTAATTTCCCTCGTTTACCAAATTGAACAACACCTTTCCAAGGTGCAACCTTAAGCATGACCATCTCTTCAATTTCAAATTCTATGTCTTTTCTTTTAATGTCGGCGTAGCTCTTTTGTCGACTTTGGGCGATTTTCAACCGTTGTTGAATTTGGATGATCTTCTCGGTAGTTTCTTGTATTATCTCCGGACCCGTAATCTGTCTATCCCCCACTTCACTCCAACAAATCGAAGACCTGCACTTTCTACCATAAAGTGCTTCAAACGGCGCCATCTCAATGCTTGAATGATAGCTGTTGTTGTAGAAAAATTCTACTAACGGTAGATGTCGATCCCAACTGTTTCCGAAATCAATAACACATGCTCGTAGCATGTCTTCAAGCGTTTGTATCGTCCTTTCACTCTGCCCATCAGTTTGTGGATGATAGGCAGTACTCATGTCTAGACGAGTTCCTAATACTTACTGTAATGTCTGCCAGAATCTTGAAATAAATCTGTCATCCCTATCAGAGATAATAGAGATTGGTATTCCACGTCTGGAGATGACTTCCTTCAAATACAGTCGTGCTAATTTCTCCATCTTGTCATCTTCTCTTATTGGCAGGAAGTGTGCTGATTTGGTGAGACGATCAACTATTACCCAAATAGTATCAAAACCACTTGCAGTCCTTGGCAATTTAATGATGAAATCTATGGTAATTTTTTCCCATTTCCATTCCGGGATTTCAGGTTATTGTAGTAGACCTGATGGTTTCTGATATTCAGCTTTGACCTTAGAACACGTCAAACATTCTCCTACGTATTTAGCAACATCGGCTTTCATACCCGGCCACCAAAAATCTTTCTTGAGATCCTTGTACATCTTCACCGTTCCAGGATGTATTGAGTATCTGGTTTTATGAGCTTCTCTAAGTACCATTTCTCTCATATCTCCAAATTTTGGTACCCAAATCCTTTCAGCCCTATACCGAGTTCCGTCTTCCCGAATATTAAGATGCTTCTCCGATCCTTTGGGTATTTCATCCTTTAAATTTCCCTCTTTTAAAACTCCTTGTTGCGCCTCCTTTATTTGAGTAGTAAGGTTATTGTGAATCATTATATTCATAGATTTTACTTGAATGGGTTCTCTGTCCTTCCTGCTCAAGGCGTCGGCTACCACATTTGCCTTCCCCGGGTGGTAACAAATCTCAAAGTCGTAATCATTCAACAATTCAATCCACCTAAGCTGCCTCATATTCAGTTGTTTCTAATTAAATATGTGTTGAAGACTTTTGTGGTCGGTATATATAATACTTTTGACCCCATATAAGTAGTGCCTCCAAGTCTTTAATGCAAAAACAACCGCGCTTAATTCCAAATCATGCGTCGTATAATTTTGTTCATGAATCTTCAATTGTCTAGACGCATAAGCAATCACCTTCGTTCGTTGCATTAATACATGATAATGCTAAAAATGAACATATATTTCATAGCATTATTCCTCAAGAAAGACAAGCTTTTAGTTGCAATTGTCCTATTTACAAGTGATATTCGTTTAAATAATAAAAGGTGAAGACAAAAGACAGATTCAACGAATTGAAGACGCAAACGACCAAAAAGCTCAAAAGTACAAAATACAATCAAAGAGGTTCCATTTATTGATAAGAAACGTCTCGAAATTACAAGAGTACAAGATTTAAAACGCAAAGTACAAGATATTAAATTGTACGCAAGGACGTTCGAAAATCCGGAACCGGGACCAGAGTCAACTCTCAACGCTCGACGCAATGGACTAAAAATTACAAATCAACTATGCACATGAATATAATATAATATATAATTAATTCTTCAAATTAATATATATATAATATATTATATATAAACCGTCGGCAAATTAAAAGACAAAATTGTGTGAGCTGGTTTTACGAACTCCGCGACTTGCGAAGTTTGAAGAAGAAAAATCCCGCGACTCGCGGAGCCCCAATTTCAAAAACTGCATATAAAAGCAAACGCAGTTTGATCGTAAAAAATATCCAAAAAAATCTATCTCTCTCTATATATGTATACGTAAATATTTATATTTATATTTTAATTTTAATTTTAATTTTAATTTCTAATAATAAGGGTATGTTAGCGAATGTTGTAAGGGTGTAAGTCGAAATTCTATCCGTGTAACGCTACGCTATTTTTAATCATTGTAAGTTATGTTTATATTATTTTCATTAATGTCTCGTAGCTAAGTTATTATTATACTTATTTAATCCGAAGTAATCATGATGTTGGGCTAATTACTAAAATTGGGTAATTGGGCTTTGTACCGTAATTGGGGTTTGGATAAAAGAACGACACTTGTGGAAATTAGACTATGGGCTATTAATGGGTTTTATATTAACTAAACAATACCTTGTTAATTTAATATACAAACTTATAATTTGACGTATTTATATATAACCACATACGCTTGACTGGGTACGGTGGGCGGGATATCTATAAGTACCAATAATTATTCATTTTACAGGACACGGAACTGGATTAATAGTTAATAGACTTGTTGAAACAGGGGTGAATTACATTCAAGGGTAATTGGTGTAATTGTTAACAAAGTAGTAAAACCTTGGTTTACACACAGTCGATAACCTGGTGTATTCATTAAACAAAGTATTAAAACATTGTTACAATTCGAATCCCTAATTAGTTGGAATATTTGACTTCGAGAATAAGAATAATTTGACGAAGGCTTTCGCTCTTTATATTTATGACTGATGGACTATTATGGACAAATCCGTATGGACATATTAAATAATCCAGGACAAAGAACAATTAACCCATGGGCATAAAACTAAAATCAACACGTCAAACATCATGATTACGGAAGTTTAAATAAGCATAATTCTTTTATTTCATATTTAATTTCCTTTATTTTATATTTAATTGCACTTCTAATTATCGCACTTTTTAATTATCGCAATTTTATTTTATCGAAATTTTATTTATCGCAATTTCATTATCGTTATTTACTTTACGCTTTAAATTTAGTCTTTTATTTATTTTTAATATTTTACATTAGGTTTTAACTGCGACTAAAGTTTTAAAAATTGACAAACCGGTCATTAAACGGTAACCCCCCCCTTTATAATAATAATATTACTTATATATATATTTGTATTTTTATAAATTAAAACTAATATAGCGTTAAGCTTTGTTTGAAAGATTCTCTGTGGAACGAACCGGACTTACTAAACACTACACTACTGTACGATTAGGTACACTACCTATAAGTGTTGTAGCAAGGTTTAAGTATATCCATTCTATAAATAAATAAATATCTTGTGTAAAATTGTATCGTATTTAATAGTATTTTCTTGTAAAATTTAATAGTATTTTATACCCCTTAGCTTTAACTATCAAGTATTTTTGGCGCCGCTGCCGGAGAACTTAAAATCTTGCTTAAAAGCCGGAAGAGCAACGCTAATATAAAAAAAAATTATTTTTAGTTTACTTTTATAAAAAAATACGCTTTTGTAAAAATACGTTTTAAATATTCGAAAATATAAAAAGAAAAACAAAAATATAAATATTTTTAAGAGTTTGTTAAATCTTTAAGTTTTATAAAGTTTCTTTATTTTTAATTTATAAAAATATAAGTTTTATTTAAATATTTTGTGTTTATATATAAAAAAAAGAAACCGAAAATATATATATATATATATATATATATATATATATATATAAATCTATTTTTAAGATTTTTATAAAATTATAAAGCATTTTATTTCTATTTTAGGTTTAGAATATAACTTTTAAATTTATATAAATATTTTAATTAAATTAAAAACAGAAAAATAAAAAAAATATATAACTGACCTGTCGAAATTTGAACTTGGTGCACGTGAACCTGTAACCTCCGCGACTCGCGGAGATATTGAACCGGGCCAACCGCAAGTCGCGGAGCCGCCCTGACAGGCCAGACCAGAACCCTAATCTCGCATTTAATACGGAGTAATTAATTAATTATTATTATTTAAACCCTAATTAGGGTATTATTAGTATAATATTTAGTTTTAATTTTCTTATTTTATTTAGTTTTAATTAGTTTAATTAATATAAAATTAATAGTTTTATAAAATAAATAATATAAAAATAATATTTTTATAAAAATTGAACTTTTTACAACTTTTAGTATATTTTTATATTTTGTCCCTTTTTATTTGTTTTAGCGTAATAATTTGTATTTTTCGCTCGTATTTAGTTTTAAATATAGTTTTTGCCATAGTTATTTTTATTTCTAGACTTTTAGGCTTTGCCGTAAAATCCCTTAAGTGCTTTCTCTTTAGACTAAGATCCAAGTGCTTTAGAATTTTGCGACGCCTTTTTAAGTTTTAGTACCTTTTTAAGTTATTGTCATTTGGGATATAGTTTTCCTTGTAAGTTTTAAATATTTTTAGACGCAACTTTTAATTTTTAAGTTTTTAGTTCCTTTTTAAGTTTCAACGCGCTACTTTCTTATTTTTATTTTTCGACGCCCTTTTACCTATGTATCAATTATCACTCCAATTAGTAATCTCAATTTGTAATTTTAATTTTAAGTTAGTGATAGTAATAAGGTTGGGTTAGTAGAGTGTTTTTAAGTTCTATAGTCACTCTTTTTCTTTCTTATTTTTCGACGCGCTCTTTTTCTTTCTTATTTCTCGCCATTCTAGTTTTAGGACATAGATTTTTATTCTACTTCTTATCTAAATTTCTTAAAATTACGAAAATTTATTTTAAGTGGTTAAATTGATAGACATAAAAATTTTCTGGTTCGTAGTAATAGTTAGATTTGTACGTGGACTGGGTTATTGGAGCCAAACAGTACTCAATTATATTGAGACCAAACGAATCATGCCCCTCTGCTGCATCTTTTGGCTATTCGAAACGTGGGCAAAATCAGAAAAGTCTATTAATTGGATAACTTATATAATTTTTCTTTCCTTTTAAAAACTAATAGGATATTCAGTGAATGCACCGAGCAAGACGTTCACCACCTTTTGTACGTTCACCACCTGTAACTAGATCAAGACATTTAGCAAATATTACCGCCGTTGATTTTTCTTTAGAATCGTCATCCAGTCGACCAAGTACGCTAATTCAAATTTCCGATAATCCATTTTTTGAACCCGACCTCACAATTGAGAATCCGGAGAATATTCAGGGACAATTCATAGATCCTGAACCATTAATTTTTCCTCTGGAACCACCAATCATTCAAACAGAGATTGTTGAGGAACGAACCATTAAATCAGAATCCTCTAGTGATTCAGATTCAACAAATTCAATTATGGAGAATCTGGAACCTTTAAGTATGGAAGACCGAATGAGAGCTAAACGCACTGGCCAAGGTCACGTAATTACTCATCCAGACATTAATGCGCCAGATTATGAAATCAAAGGACAAATTCTACACATGGTAACTAATCAATGCCAATTTAGTGGTGCGCCGAAGGAAGATCCAAATGAACATCTTCGTACCTTTAATAGGATCTGCACACTATTTAAAATAAGAGAAGTGGAGGATGAACAGATATATCTCATGTTATTTCCCTGGACTTTAAAGGGAGAAGCCAAAGATTGGTTGGAATCGTTACCTGAAGGGGCGATTGACACATGGGACGTTTTAGTTGAAAATTTTCTTAAACAATTCTTTCCGGCATCTAAAGCCGTAAGACTTCAAGGAGAAATTGTTACGTTCACACAGAAACCGAATGAAACTCTATATGAGGCATGGACTAGATTTGGAAAGTTATTAAGAGGATGTCCGCAACATGGTTTAGACACCTGTCAAATAGTACAAATATTCTACCAAGGATGCGACATCACTACAAGAAAAGACATAGATATAGCAGCTGGTGGTTCTATTATGAAAAAAACCGAAACTGATACTTACAAAATTATTGATAACACTGCTTCCCACTCACATGAGTAGCACCAAGAAAAAGATATCGTTAGATCATCTAAAGCAGCTAGAGCCGATTCTAGCCATGACTTAGATTCCATTTCAGCAAAGATAGATGCTGTCGAGAGACGAATGGAAAAGATGACTAAAGATATTCACTCAATACGAATTAGTTGTGAGCAGTGTGGTGGACCACATTTGACAAAAGATTGTCTCAGTATTGAGCTAACAATGGAACAAAGAGAGAATGTTTCATATCTAAACCAAAGGCCTGGAAATAATTATCAGAATAATTATCAACCGCCAAGACCGATCTACAATCAAAACCAGAATTATAACCGAAATATTCCATACAACAACCAACAAGGTCCTAGCAATCAACAAGTATCCAATAATACTTACAATCAGCAAAGACCTAATTTTCAAAACAAACCACCACAACCCGATGATAAAAAGCCAAATTTAGAAGATATGATGATGAAGCTAGTTGAAACTCAAACGCAGTTTTTCACATCTCAGAAACAAACTAATGAACAAAATGCTTAAGCAATTAGAAATCAACAAGCTTCTATTCAAAACTTGGAACAAGAAGTAAGTAACCTAGCAAGGTTAATAGGTGAAAGAAAACTGGGAAGTCTACCTAGTGATACAAATGCTAACCCCCGGAATGAAACAGCTAAAGCCATTACCACAAGAAGTGGTATTACACTTAAACCACCTGAAATACCTGTAATTTCTGAGGAAGCTATTCCTACTCCACAAGAACCACAATCTGATCAAGATAAGGAAAAAGAACCGGTAGTTGAAAAGGTTAATGAAGATAACACAGTTAAGGATAAACCTTATGTTAAACCATACCAACCACCACTTCCTTACCCGAGTAAAATGAAAAAAGAGAAACTTGAAGCCGAGCAATCTAAATTCTTGGATATGTTTAGACAGATAAATGTAAATCTTCCTTTCATTGATGTAATTTCAGGAATGCCTAGATATGCTAAATTCTTGAAAGATCTGATCACAAATAGAAAGAAAATGGAAGAACTCTCGGCTGTTACTATGAATGCTAATTGTTCAGCAGTGCTGTTGAATAAGATACCAGAAAAACTATTTAATCCAGGAAGTTTCACAATTCCATGTTTTCTGGGTAGTCTTAGAATAGAAGCATTGGCAGACTTAGGTGCGAGTATAAATTTAATGCCGTATTCACTATACACTAAACTAGACCTTGGAGAATTGAAACCAACAAGAATAAGTATACAACTAGCCGATCGATCAATAAAATATCCTAGAGGGATAATGGAAAACATGCTAGTTAAAGTTGCTACTTTAGTATTTCCAGTAGATTTTGTTGTTCTGGACATGGAAGAAGATTCTCAAGTTCCTCTCATATTAGGAAGACCATTCTTAAACACGGCTAAAGCAATGATAGACGTGTTTGGTAAGAAACTGACCCTAAGTATAGAGGACGAGAGTGTTACCTTTTCAGTTGATAGAGCAATGCAACAACCGCAATCTGCAGATGATACATGCTATTATATTCAAACTATAGATTCACATGCAGAATTGTTAGAAGAATTTCCAGAATTACAAGGAACAGGAGAATGTTCTTTAGGAGAAAGTACTGAACCAATTGATGAAGCTGAAATGTTAGCTACACTTATGGCTAATGGATATGAACCAACAACAGAAGAAATTCAAATGCTAAAAGAAGAAGACAGATATCGATACAAATCATCGATAGAAGAACCTCCGACATTAGAGTTAAAGCCACTTCCAAACCATTTGGAATACGCTTATTTACATGGTGAATCTGAATTACCTGTAATAATACCGTCTTCTCTTACTGAAAATGAGAAATCGCAACTCATTTCTGTGTTGAAAGCTCATAAACCAGCCATTGCATGGAAGATTCATGATATTAAAGGAATAAGTCCTTCGTATTGCACACATAAAATCCTTATGGAAGAAGGTCATAAAACGTATGTGCAACGCCAACGAAGACTAAATCCTAATATGCAAGATGTAGTTAAGAAAGAAATTATTAAAGTGCTAGATGCAGGTATAATTTATCCAATTTCTGATAGTCCATGGGTAAGCCCAGTTCAATGTGTACCTAAGAAGGGTGGCATGACTGTTATTACAAATGAGAAAAATGAGCGTATTCCTACTAGGACTGTAACAGGATGGCGTGTGTGTATTGATTATAGAAAATTAAATGACGCCACCAGAAAAGATCACTTTCCCTTACCTTTCATTGATCAAATGTTGGAAAGATTAGCCAGAAATAGTTACTATTGTTTTCTTGATGGATTTTCCGGATATTTTCAAATTCCAATAGCACCCGAAGACCAAGAAAAAACCACATTCACGTGCCCTTATGGTACTTTTGCTTACAAACGCATGCCATTTGGACTTTGCAACGCCCCTGCAACCTTTCAAAGGTGCATGATGGCGATTTTTCACGACATGATAGAAGAATGCATGGAAGTTTTCATGGATGACTTTTCAGTCTTCGGTGATACTTTTGAATCATGTCTAGTTAATCTGGAACGAATGCTTATTAGATGTGAACAATCAAATCTAGTACTTAATTGGGAGAAATGCCATTTCATGGTAAAGGAAGGCATCGTTCTTGGACATAAAATTTCAAAAGAAGGAATTGAAGTGGATAGAGCTAAAGTAGATGTAATTGCTAAACTTCCACATCCCACCAATATTAGAGGAGTTAGGAGTTTTCTAGGGCATGCCGGTTTTTACCGACGTTTCATAAAAGATTTTAGTAAAATTGCCACTCCTATGAATAAACTCCTAGAAAAAGATGCTCCATTCATCTTTTCAGATGAATGCATCAAATCTTTTAATATTCTTAAAGAGAAACTCACTAATGCGCCGATCATGATAACACCAAATTGAAATCTACCGTTTGAACTAATGTGCGATGCAAGTGATTTTGCAATGGGAGCCGTTTTAGGACAAATGATTGAAAAACGATTTCAACCTATATATTATGCTAGTAAGAAGTTACAAGGAGCACAAACGAGTTACACAACTACTGAAAAAGAACTCCTTGCTATTGTCTTTGTTTTTGACAAATTTCGTTCATATCTCGTTCTAGCTAAAACGGTGGTCTATACAGACCATTCTACTCTTAGATACCTATTTTCGAAACAAGATGCTAAACCAAGATTAATCCGTTGGATCTTACTCTTACAAGAGTTCGATATTGAAATCCGAGATAAAAAGGGAGCAGAAAATCTCGCCGCTGATCATCTTTCTCGTCTTGAAAATCCCGAATTAGAAGTTCTAAATGAATCGGCCATACAAGACAACTTTCCTGATGAATATCTATTGAAGATAGATTATAATGAAATTCCATGGTTTGCAGACTATGCAAACTACTTAGTTTATTTATTCCTTGAAAAAGGATTATCATACCAAAAACGAAAGAAATTCTTCAATGATATAAAACACTATTTCTGGGAAGATCCACATTTGTTTAAAAGTTGTCCAGATGGAATAATACGCCGATGTGTATTCGGAGATGAAGGTAGTAAAATCTTAAACCATTGTCACACAGAACCAACAGGAGGGCATTATGGGCCTCAACTAACAGCAAGAAAAGTTTATGATGCTGGATTCTATTGGCCTACAATTTACAAAGACACACACCTTCTTTGCAAATCCTGTGATGCTTGTCAAAGGGCCGGAAAAATAAGTCAACGTGATGAAATGCCACAAAATGTCATTCAAGTATGTGAAGTATTTGACATTTGGGGTATTGACTTTATGGGTCCATTTCCAAAATCTCATAATAATCTCTACATTCTCGTAGCCATTAATTATGTATCTAAATGGGCGGAAGCACAAGCTCTCCTAACTAATGATGTACGAGTTATAGTCAATTTTTTAAAACGTCTTTTTGCAAGGTTTGGAACACCGAAAGCTTTAATAAGTGATCGGGGTACTCATTTTTGTAATAATCAACTTGAGAAAGTTCTTAAAAGATATGGAGTAACTCATAAAATCTCCACCGCATATCATCCACAGACAAGTGGACAAGTTGAAAATACCAACCGAGCTTTAAAACGTATTCTAGAAAAAACCGTAGGATCAAATCCGAAGGAATGGTCCATTAAATTGGAGGATGCACTCTGGGCTTTTAGAACAGCCTACAAAACTCCAATTGGAACCACACCTTTTAAACTCGTTTACGGAAAAGCATGTCATCTTCCAGTAGAAATTGAACACAAAGCATTTTGGGCTTTGAAGACATGTAATCTTGATTTACATGAAGTCGGACGTCTACGATTAAGTCAACTAAACGAATTAGAAGAATTAAGACATGAAGCATACGAAAATTCGTTAATCTATAAAGAAAGAACAAAGAAATGGCATGATAAAAGAATCAGAAGTTTAAAAGAATTTAAAGAAGGCGACAGAGTTCTTCTTTTCAATTCATGATTCAAGCTATTTCCTGGAAAATTGAAATCAAGATGGTCTGGACCATTCATAGTCAAAAGAGTTTTCCCATACGGAACAGTAGAATTAATAAATTCAAATGGGATTGAATTTAAAGTTAATGGTCATAGAGTTAAACATTACATATATGGTCCAATGGAAGTTGACAATGAAGTTAATCATAATTTCA